>NW_007726944.1:2651-5974 GCF_000696425.1 Galeopterus variegatus | reverse complement strand
AAGAAAACATCTTGGATGTTCTAGGCCTTTTGTTACCCCAAGTCACGATTCACTGATTATTTACTTTTCAGATGAGTTTATTAAGCTATTTATTCATCTCTGATATTTCTTAAATTTATTTTATTTCACTTTGACTCATCAAAGTTTTCTTCTTCCTGTTTTAATTTCTCATTTGTTTGTGTATGTTGTATTTCCTCCAGGCCTAAAGAAACAAGGGCATCCCTTCCTATGCAATATCCCTGCAAAGATTATGTACCAGTAGGTGTTTGAGCAGCTTAAGCCATCCTAAATTTGATAATGCCTTTCTATCATCACTTCATTTGTCCATACCTGTAATAATCTATATGGGCTCCCCCTACGTCCCACGCATCTTGCTGAGTTCTGGGAATATAGAAACTGTGATTAAAAGGAGACAATTTTCCTTCAAAAAGCTCACATAGTTTTTGAGAAACTGGTTTATAGAATTTTAGTATTACTGATTTAACAAAATTTTAGCATAGGTATGTAGAATGCCGTAAAATCTATAATTTTCAGTATTTCATACAGAGGAAAAATGCAGATATAGCCTTGAATTATTCTTTTAGTAACCAATACATTTTGAAGTATATAAATATGGCTAGTTAGAAAAGAAAACTGAATGATGTTTACTTCTATGGGGGGAGTTGGGGGAGAGAGGAAGTATATTGCTGACTGTGTTTTAATAGATCTTGTTAAACACTAGTATTTCAGAATAAGTTACAAGAAGAGAATTGTACAGATATGCTGTCCTCTGTAAAGAAGACAGCTGGACAAGATGGGCTGTTACCTAAGTGAGAATAACCACCATAGAACAATCACTAAGTTCCCCAGATAAAAGACATTACCTTCTTTTTTAAATTCAAATGTTTATACATATTTGTGGACATAGTCATGATTTATAATATCCTCAATAGATATTTATTTTCCTATTCAAATAAGAAACAGACTTACAGTGTCAATTTTGTTCTCATTTTGAACACACTGATTTCTGTTTTTTAGCAAGACATTGTCTTTTTGAGTTGCAAGAAGTAACTACCAAAGACAGGATGAACCCCTGCCTTACCCAAGAAAGTTCCACAAACTTGTAATTGGTTAAAATTCCTTCACACTTCCTCGGGGGTGAAGTAACAAAAAAGTAGTCACCAAAATCCTTTATTCACCCAGAACAGTCTGATTTTATGTTACTCACTCAAACATTCTGACTGATCAGGATCCTTCTATCTCTCTCAAAAGTGTCCTTGATTGGAAATTAATTATACATCATGCAATTACCCTTTCCATAACCAATCTTCTCTGCACTCCACCTTAATTCTAAAGGGGCCAAAGAAAGCACGGTGTGCCAAAACATTCCAGGAAGAGATTAAGCCAATATAAAGACTATATCATAAGAAAAAAAAGAATCTTCCATTCCTGTTCACTATAGTTAGATTCTTCTGTTAGCAGAGACATTTTCATATACTCTTAAGCTTAATATGATATTTGCCTTAATACTGTACAGTAAGGGGCAGATGAAGTTGTTAGTCAAAAATAAAATTAAAACAAAGCACATTTGCAAATTTAAATGGATTTCCATGAACTAAAGAAATCTGCTATGCTTTTAATAGGAGATAGGTAAAAGTCATGTGTCCACAAAGAGTAAAGTGGATAAAATAACAAGAACATACTAAACCACTTCCAATTTGGGAAATGAAGCCTCCCTTTCAGGGAATTCGAGTCCTCAATTTCGCCCTCCACGTGGCTTCTCAGCTGGAGGATTCTGGCACTAATTTGACAAAAAAGCAGTGATAACCAACCCGCTTTGACTGGAAATGGTGGTGGTCATCAGCAGCTCATTAAAACACAAATTTGTTTCCATGAATCACAGCAGATGGGGAGGAAAGTGTGTGAAGATCTGAAAAGGAAGAAACATCAAAATAATGAATCAGGGGTGGTCCCTGAGGAAGAAATAGTACTTGGGAAAACAAAGATGCTGGCAAATGGAAAAAAAGAAGACCTTGTGAATTTCTGAAGCTATAAACAATTGAGCAGGATTTCTAATTTACAATCTGGCATGTAGGGAGCGTGGAACTTATCACTCCTGTTTTTACAATAACAACAAAAAAAATGAACAAACTGAAAATCAACAACTCTTCTTAGATGCATCAAACTTTAAGGTCACAAGGAAAAACACTGCCTCCAAAATTGGAGAGGGAGGTGTATACAGAGAATTACAGCATAGTGGAGCAGAATAAACAAGCTTGAGATTTAAAACCACATAGGGGTGGGTGAAGATTGGCCTTAGGGTGGGCCCCGAAGTTTCCTGAGTTTTACCTCTAAGGTTCTCAGGGTACTCCGAATAAAATTGACTTCTGCTTCAGTCACTAGGAGGGAAAAAGTAATCGTTTTGAAATACCCTCAAGCACTCTGTACCTGTTAACAAAAGCATGCCCTTGAGAGAAACTATTTCACCATAGGCTCACCTCCTTGAGATTTATCAGAGCCTAACAGACCTGGGGGAGGAGAAATACCCAACTTGAATCCCTCTAACTTTCCACATGGAGAAAGGTGAATTCACATCTCTAGCCCCTTTCAGTTTTCTACATGTGAGAAGGAAAATAGCCAACTCTAGGCCCCTCCATCCTTACTGTCTCGCTTGACTGTGGGGTGGGGGGAAGAAGCTGTCAAAGCAGTTGTGAAGGTCAAAACCCAGGGCAATGGCTCTCTAAATAAGCAAGACCTAATTGTAAGATTATATAGAGTGCTTCCTTTCTTCCCACGTTCTACCACCATATCTATAGGGATCCTATATAAAGAGAGTAAAACTAAAATAACTGAACATTTCCAAACGTATCTAAGAAGTCTCTAGAGAAACACAAAAACAATGGAAGAGACAAAAACAAGAACACCAAAAAAAATTTTAGCATCTGAAACCTAAGCAAACAGCAAACACACTAACTCCTAGCCAGATAAACATTAGGACTCACATAAAGGCCTATATAACCCAGTTCCTTTAATCCATCATATCTGGCTTTCAAACAAAAATTACAAGGTTTACTAATAAAAAATACAGTTTAAAGAAACAACAACAACAAAAAGCATCAGAACCAAACTCAGTTATACCAGAGATTTTGCAATTATGGATCAGAAATTTAAAATAGCAATGATTAATATGCTAAGGAGTCTAATGGAAAAAGAGAACACACATAAGAACAGATGACTATTGTAAGCAGAGAAATGGCAACTATAAAAAAGAATCACGGGCCGACCCAGTGGCGCACTGGATAGTGCGCCGCTTGGGAAGCGCGGCGGCACTCCCACCCGAGGGT
>NW_007726944.1:0-1781 GCF_000696425.1 Galeopterus variegatus | reverse complement strand
AACACTGAGGGTTGCGATCCGTTGCCGGACACGGAAAAAGACAAAAAAAAAAAAAAATAAAGAATCAAAATAAATAAATAAATAAATAAATAAATAAACACAGTAACAGAAATTAGTAATCCTTTTAATGGACACATCAATAGACTGGACGTAGCCAAGGAAAGAACTATTGAGCTTGAAGATTTGTTAATAGCAACCTCCACAACTGAAATGCAAAGAGAAACAAGAATGAAAAAGGTAAAATAGAATATCCAAGAACCATGAGATAATTACAGCAAGTATAACATATGCACAATAGGAGTACCAGAAGGAGAAGTTTGAAAGAATAGAGGAGATAGTTGAAGTAGTAATGACTAAAAATTTTTCAAAATTGATGACAAACACCAAAATATGGATCCAGGAAGCTTTTAGAACACGATGCAAAAAAAAAAAAAAAAAAAAAAAAAGAAAAAGAAAAAGAACACCATGCAGAGCAGGATAAATACTAATGAATGTATGCCTAGGTATACTGTATTTAATCTGCTGAAAATTTAAATCAAACAGAAAATATTGAAAGAAGTCAGGGTGGAAAGTGCAAAAACCTCACCCATGTAAAAGCAAACATAAATATTCCATTGGAGTTTTCTTCAGAAATTATATAAGCAAGAAGAGAGTAGAGTGAAATATTTAAAGTATTAAAATCACAAAAACAAAACAAACAAAAACAGCTTAGAATTCTGAATGCTCACAATTTATCTTTCAAAAGTGAAAAATAAATAAAATTTCTCAGCAAGTAAAGTGAAGGAATTTATCACCTGTAGACCTGCCTTGCAAGAAATGTTAAAAGAAATTCTTGAGAGGAGGAAAATGATATGTCAGAAAATAATTTCTAAATAAAGAAATAAGAACATTAAAAAAGGTAAAATTAAAACTTTTCTTTTTCTCATTCTTGATTGATCTAGCTGATGTCAGTTCATTCAGATAGATTAGCAGTAATATAGTTGGCGATTTCATCTTACATATAAGGGGAATGAATGACAGCAATGCTCTCAGGGTTGGCAAGGAGGAATTAAACAATCTGCAGTATATGACAGTTGCTCTGCCTGTGAAACAGTACACTGTCAGTTGAAAGTGGACTTACGTTGACTTTAAATGTATATTGCAGACTCTAGGACACCACCAAAATCATTTTAAAGAAGTATATTCTATATGGTAAGAGAAGAGAGAAAAGTGTATCATGCACAATCCTCCATTAAAAACCAGAGACAGTATCAAAAGAGTTGAAGACAAGAAAAAAGAAGAGGAAAAAGAAAAAGTAGGAGGAGAAGGAAAAGAAAAAGGAGGGGGCAGAAGAAAAGATAAAAATGGAAGAGGAGGAGATGAAGAGAAAGAAGGAGCAGCTGCAGCAGAAGCAGCACAACAATAACAAAAAAAAAAGGAAGACAAATTGAAAATATTTAGTGTAGAGTAAGTGTGAATTCACCTATATCAATAATCATGTTAAATGGCAATAGTCTTAATGCACCAATTAAAAGACAAAGATGAATAAATTTTTAAAAATCCAAAAAATAAAATCCATTTGTATATTTTACAAGAAACTTACTTTAAATATAAAGACATGGGTAGATTTAAAGTATAGAGATGGAGAAAAATATACCATGAAAACACTAATCAAAAGAAAGTGGAAAGGTGCGGCCTTGCCCGTTGCCGTCATCTTCCAGAGGCTGCTGCCACCTCCATGGTGCTGACGAGATTCTGTAGTTGGATTCTGTGTCCTTGAAGGACCTTATTATTTACACCTC
>NW_007726943.1:511532-516426 GCF_000696425.1 Galeopterus variegatus | reverse complement strand
AAAAAAAAAAAATACTCAAGAAGAAATATACAACCTGGAGACCCAGTCTTTAAAAGCCTGTCTGTGTGAATTGCCAAGATATTCAACCACTGGTGACCACCTGTGGACATGGGCAGCCACCAAGAGAAGTTCTGAGCATTGCAGTTGCAAAATGAACTCTGTCTGCTAAGGGGAAGGGTGGCATCGGGGTGACCATTAAGCATCCACTGGAATTCCCAAGTCAAGAGGCCACAGGCCTGACATCAGCAGAGGAAATGGAAAATGAAGGCTGAGTACTGAAAGAGGTTTTGGAGGAGGACTAGAGGAGACTGGGCCACTCATTTAACCAGCAAACTTCTCCTGTGTCTAGTTTGGAAACATGTATGATACAAAAATGGACAAAAATGACTACACAATCTAGAGGGAAAGACAAAGAAGAACAGACGATGGCAACACACTGTAACAAGGATTCTGATAGAGGCAAATGCAGAGAGGAGTTCTCTAAAAATTAAGATGTCAACTAGCACGAGGTGTTACGTATTTAGATACATAATTCTAAGACATCACTTTTGACGTTCCTGAGAGCACATGGGACTTTCTAGAAAAATGCAGATAAGTGACATGACACACAACTTGAAAGCCATTAGTACCTCATATCAACTGTGCCACTAAGACCGAACAAAGCCAAATCATCATCTCCACCATCAGTGACTCATCTATCTAATGTAATTAAGAGTACTTCATAGTATGTGCATTAACGTAATTTCAAAATATGTCATATCACAACAGTAGTTTCCAGGACATTTTGGCTTCTCAAAATAGAGTATAAGCCTGTTTAACAAACCTTGCACATTAGAAAGCAAATCCATCTGAGCAAGCCATTCGGTTCAGAGGAAACAGCTTTTCAACTCACCAGAGGCGCTGTGTAAACAACACGTGCAGTTGACTGACCCACAACTTATGAGTTACCCAGATGCTCTTTAATTATGTTTCAAAATGCCAAACTATCTTTCCATTTGAAAAATCGTTCCCAGCTTATGTTCTAGGAAATGAAAGATTTGGTACACACATTCTTGAGAAGGGAGATACTGTCAGTACTAACTCCATGTAACTAGGGGTTAATCCGATGTGGAACTCCCTTCCCACAAGCTCTTACCCAGCATGAGCCGTCAAGGGGCAACCAGCAGCTGTGTTATATGTGTGTGGTGTTACATGCATGGTGATTGGGGTCAGGAGGTTTTAAGAATATACTTTATATGAGTGGGCACCATCAAAGGTAACTAAAACCCTGAAATAAACATTTCCATGAGAGGAGTTACTGAAATGTTTAGAAAGAGACTACACACAAACATTTCACAAATAAACACATGATCAAACAATTTAAATGATCTACTGAAGTATTTATACTCCGCTATAACTTCTGCACTGCTACATGCTTTACCTTTATTTACTTTCATGAGTCCTAAGAGAAAGGTACTACACTAAAATCCACTTTATAGGTAAATTATGGAGGAGCCAAATATATCAGTCTCTAAAGTTGATGCTTTATCTTTCAAAACTGGTAAATATTCTTAGATATGTACCTAAGGCTAAGCAACATAACCAGACTCCTAAGGTAGACCCTGTGGTTCTCAACCAGGGACAATTTTGACTCCTCCCTCACCCCCATCCTAGGACATTTGGCAATGTCTGCAAACATTTTTGATTGTCACAACTGGTACTGGAATCTAGTGGGCAGAGACCAGCAATACTGCTAAACATCCTATAGTGCACAGGACAGCCCCCCATAACAAGGAATTATGTGGCCCAAAATGTCAACAGTGCTCAGGTTGAGAAACACTGTTACAGAAGAATGCAGATCTCCAAAGATTACCAGAGCCAGTGCTTTCCCAGCTGTGTCCCATGTCCTGAAGAGGCCCGTCAGGAGCTATCTAAGAAAATGAAAAGGAAGCCAGGCGGATGGGGATCTGGGCTAAGATCCTCTCTTCACCTTTACATATGGCAGGGAGATGGGAAGGGAGTGTTGTGTAAGAGTATTTGAGGAAAGAGTTCTGCACCTGAAAATAAATCTAGTGAACTCCACAGGAGCCATCGTCGTTTTTACTCTTTGACTAATAACAACTTGCCCATGGAAAATCCAAATGGCTAGAAAAATCCCCCTGTAAAATGATATGACAAGGACATAAATGCTATGACAAGGATGACAAGAAGGTAACAAGTGCATGAAATGGAGGCAGTAGGTAACGGTAGGGACTGTGTCAAAAAACAAACAAAAAGATAGCATGTTCTGTCTAAAGAGGTCAGTGGAAACCTCCCGGTATAAAGTCTCTCTCACTCCAGCTTCCACTATTGATCACCATTCTGAATAACCCGAGGCAAATATTTGTGACCACTATCACGCAGCTCCCTTCCTTCCTCTCCCATATGCCAAGGTTCCTGGCTCAACATCAAGCAATCGCTCCCTGACTCCTTGAGCTCTTCCATATATGACGTGGCTTCACACCTTCTCACCAGGCCATAGGTCCATTTCTGAATGCATTTTAAAATACAAATTCTAGAAAAGGTGGTGGTGGGGAGATAAACATTCTAAACAAATTTTACATTTATCAGTATACTTGTGCATTTGTCTGCCTCTAGCAATCAGACTCTAAGTTTCTTATTAACTGTTATTTCCCCAGAATATCAATTATGCCTGATAATTGGTAAGCACTCAATAAACAGGTAATGAATAAATGAATGAAAATATCCTTAATAGTTTAGAGGATGTGACAATTCTATTAATGGAGCCAGAAGCTAGTGGAGCTCTTTTTAATACTAGAATGCAATAAGGATGCACAGAAACTGCCTCTAGCAATCAGACTCTAAGTTTCTTATTAACTGTTATTTCCCCAGAATATCAATTATACCTGATAATTGGTAAGCACTCAATAAACATGTAATGAATAAATGAAAGAAAATATCCTTAATAGTTTAGAGGATGTGACAATTCTACTAATGGAGCCAGAAGCTAGTGGAGCTCTTTTTAATACTAGAATACAATAAGGATGCACAGAAATGAACTGTCAACAAAATCACCATTTTTCATATGAATTTTTCTTATGAAAGACCACAGACTGCAGTGGAAACAACCCTTGGTTCAGTTTTCCACACTCTCAACTCTAAAATGAATCTTGGTTTCACTATAGTATAAAGTCTTATAAAAGTACCATGTGAGATTGTAATCAAGCTGAGCTATGATTATAAATATCTATGTAAACAAAAAGTAGAAAAAAATACACCCTAAAATACAATAGGAAAATAAGGATGTCCAGTCTCACCATTTCTATTCAAAAGGAGGTTCTAGCCAGGACAATTAGGCAAAAAAATAAAAATAACAGGCATCCAGATTGTAAATGAAGAGAAAAAACTACCTCTTACTTGTAGATTACATGATCTTATATATAGAAAATCCTGAGGAATCCACAAAAACAGCTATTAAAGCTAATAAACAAATTCAGCAATTTTGCAGGATATAGGAGCAATATATAAAATTGACACGTCTTCTGAGGGAAAGCTCTATTTGCCCTGCACAGCCTTCTCATGAATAGTAGGAGTAAACTTTTTGTATATGCTAGCAATGAATAATCGAAAAATGAAACTAAAAAACAATTCTACATAAAAGAGCAATGAAAAGAATAAAATATTTGGGAATACATGTCACAAAAGAAGTACAAGAACTGTACACTTTTACTACAAAACACAACGGAAAGAAATTAAGGAAGACCTACATAATGGGAAAGACATCCCACGTTCATATATCCAGATTTAAAATTATTCTCATATAACATAGCGTAGAAGCATACAAAGAAAGCTCTTCCTCTAGGTTTTTACTGCCTTATTTATCAACAAACATGCAAGGTGTCTGTCTAATCACCACGTCTATGTAGCCTTAGAGTTCTAGACCTCACACTGACCAGTGATTTTTCTAAGGAATTTTTAGAACTTTGGTTAATTTCTTATCAAAAAAGGAAATGGGGTTAATTCCACGGGATTTACTACTAATAAGTTTATGTTGATTCATAATGATCACCACTTTTTATACCATTGATTATACCACTGATTAAATTTTCTTTCTGTTATTATATGGAAACAGTTGAAAAGGCCAAGGAATTCTAGCATGCATGGCATAGTGGCCTTATAGAAAAAGATGCATTACTAGTTAAACCGTGTCACTTGATGCATCTACAAATTGTCAAAGCATGTTAAAACATCCTGCCTTCCAACTCCATAGTTATAGGAAGATTCCACTTGTTTTACAAACCTGGTGAAATGTCAAGTCACAACCCAAACAAATATAAACCAAAGAAAACTAGTATCCACATTTTATATTGTTTATCTTGATTCAGCAATCAACAATTAAACAGAATCCAAAACAAGAGATAAGAGAACTGAATCCTCCTGGTTCACATTTACAACTATTATACGAGAAGGCTTTGCAGGGCAAATAGATCTTTCACTCAGAAGACCTGTCTCCCAAAATTAATTTCTTTCCATGTGACATAGCAAATTCCCCAATATTCATAAATGGCTTCATCAATAAAACTGAAAATGTTAAGTGTTTCAGTGAGTATGGGTGATAAATGCCAGAATATGAGCAACAATTCTGATACTCTGACACTTCTAGTGAAAATTCTCTCATACAAAAAGTCCCAAATTTAACAACAGAGATCTCAGGAAGTACTTCTCTCACTTAATGAGCCTTGGCAGCATTTCAAATTAAACACTCTATTGTAGAAGAAGCTAATTACATTAAGATTAAACCAAAGAATGATAGGGACATTTACTGTACTTTGAACAATTACGCCAGCCTTCTATATTCAAGAATACAATTCGTTCTTCCTAATTTTGAAAGGTGTCATCACTAACCCAATAAATT
>NW_007726943.1:509216-510360 GCF_000696425.1 Galeopterus variegatus | reverse complement strand
CCGGGGGTTGCGATCCCGTTACCGGTCAGTAAAAAAAAAAAAAAAAAAAGAGGGTACTTCAAAAAGTTCATGTAAAATAGAATTAAAAGATAATATGAATCTTCCCCTGAACTTTTTGAAGGACCCTCATACAATAAGATCCCATTCTATTTAATATATATTATGTAGACTCACGTTTGTGAAACAGCAATCCTAGAAACTTTTGTACCTAACATTGGCAGGTCGTATGGTGATAATGTGAGGGGGAGTGAAGACGGGAATAGAGTAGGAGAATTCTCATTTCTACTTTAGATTATTAACATTTTTACAATAAGCCTACTGCTTTTATAATAAAAAATCCCAGGTCATAACCTCAAAACAGTTTACTAATGTATCCTCTCAATTTCAAAAATTAATTTGCCATTTAATATTTTGACCCAATATTTTCATAGTTTTGTAATTCATAAAACTGACATATTTGTGAACTATTTATGTGCAATGCTATTTAAATTGCTATCTGAATGAGAAAACAACAGAAACTGTTTGGTGGTGATACACACTATTACTTTTTAAAAGAATAAATTGGTATTGAACAAAGTTTTGATGTACAGAAAAGTTGCAAGAACAGTACAGGTAGTTTCCCTATGCCCCTCACCCAGCTTCCCTGAATGTTGACATCTAATATAACCATAGCACAATGATCAAAACTGGAAAATTAACATTGGTGTAACACTCTTAACTGAATGACAGACCCCATGTTAAATTGTACAAGATTTTCCCCTAATGTTGTCTTTCAATTCGAGGACCTGTCTAGGACCTATCTAACACTGCATTTAGTTATTTCTCTTTAAATGCCTCCAATCTGTAACAGTCCTTCAGTCTCCTGGTCTTTTATGATCTTGACCAGAGTCCTGACCAGTTACTGTAGAACATCCCTCAGTTTGGGAGTGTCTAATGTCATCCTAGGATTGGAGTGAGGTTATGCATTTTAGCCATAAAATACCATACAAATGAAGTTGTATTCTATTCATTTTTAATTGTAAAAACCTCTTTCAGATGTTGAGCTACCAAATAAGCAGATCTTTTTTTCGGCTTTTGTTTGTTTCTTTTGATGGCTGGCCGGTATGGGGATCCAAACCCTTGACTTTGGTGTTACAAGGCTCCT
>NW_007726943.1:506548-508988 GCF_000696425.1 Galeopterus variegatus | reverse complement strand
AATGCCTCCAATCTGTAACAGTCCTTCAGTCTCCTGGTCTTTTATGATCTTGACCAGAGTCTTGACCAGTTACTGTAGAACATCCCTCAGTTTGGGAGTGTCTAATGTCATCCTAGGATTGGAGTGAGGTTATGCATTTCAGCCATAAAATACCATACAAGTGAAGTTGTATTCTATTCATTTTTAATTGTAAATACCTCTTTCAGATGTTGAGCTACCAAATAAGCAGATCTTTTTTTCGGCTTTTGTTTGTTTCTTTTGATGGCTGGCCGGTATGGGGATCCAAACCCTTGACTTTGGTGTTACAAGGCTCCTCTCTAACCAGCTGAGCTAATCAACCAGCCCAAATACTCAAATCTTGAAGCCCTTATTAGTAATGCTTTTTTTTTTAAAAAAAAAAAAAAGAAAAAAAGAAAAACTGCTTTTAGTCAATTGTAGTTAATACTTTAAAAAGCAGAGATGGGATTTCAGTTATAAAGTTTCCCCACTGCCAGTTGGGTTCCTCGCCTTGGATTCCTATCAAAGTAGGTCAAAAAATGAAATGGAATGTAGCCTATAAGTCATCTTAATTCCAAGCATAAGGAGGGAATGAAAAAACCCGAATGCATCTGTAAGCTTTGTTCTCCAGCTACATCTCTGTGAGAAATAATGGCACTCTTAAAAGAACAGAAAAAACCTTGGCAAAGGCGTGAAAACAGTCTATAAAGTGTGTGCGTGAGCAAGTGCGTTTGTGTGTGTGTAGATGAAGCATGACTCCAGACACACAGCCCTCTATCCACGGACATATGAATCACCCACCAGCTACCCAAGCCCCAAAATATAAATACAGAGCAAACATCTCTTTCAAGCTGCTAGGGAACCTTCACTGTGAAACACTTCCCAATTCCCCTTGTATATATAAAGAAGGCACTTTACTGATTAGTGGAGTAGCCTGTGTAATTAACATTAAAAACATTATGATTCCTTTAAAAGAGGATCCTCTCTCTCTCAAAGTTTTTTGCCAGGCAGATAGAATCAAGTACTTCTGACACCATCCTCAGGCAGTCCCGGGGCCTTTCTGAAACAGTTCCCTGGATACTATCAACAGGAAACACTTCCTCAAGTGTCAGTTGCTGAAGCAGAAAGTAGCAGAAAGAAGGCTTCAGCCTCCATTAACACTCTCGATATTCTAAGCAGGTCTGCGCTTTGACATATGAGTTCTACACACTGAAAAAGGAAGAAGAAAATGAGAAAAGGGTACAAAAGCCAGAGCAAAAGATTTCCTGTGATCTTTATCCACTCTGAATCTCCTTTCTTTAGGTAAGGGCCATGGCAGAGGAAAAAAGAGGAGGGAGAATTTTTAAAGGCAACAGTTTTCTATTCCTGCTCATCCAGCACATCTGATAGTCCTAGAATATGCAGGACTCAACAGGTTTGCTTCTCTTCTGACCTGCTTTGCCTTTCACCTCTACATTAAGAGGAATTCTTTCATGCCAGATTTATTCAACACCAAAACAACACCAATACAACACCAATGTGAAGAAGTCTTGGAACTTCAGTTACAGGCATCAGTCTATATAACTCTTTTATTAGGCTTAGGGCAGGGCTTCTCAGCCTCAGCACTATTAACACTTTGGGCTAGATCATCCTTTGTTGTAGAGGACTGTCTTGTTGTAGGGGACTGTCCCAGCAACCCTGGCCTCTACTCTCTAGATGCTAACAGCACACTCCCTCTGTCCCAAATTGTTACAATTAAAATGGTCTTCAGACATTGCCAAATGTCTCCTGGGAGAAATCAACCACTCCTGGTTGAGAGTCAACCATTGTCTTAGACCAAGTCCTGTAAATTTAAAGTGAGCAAGTGTATGCATTTATGTGCAGAAAAGAAGAAGGAAGAAAGGAAGAAAAGAATCATGAGCATTTACGTGAAAAGGGAGGCATTTATATGAAAAGGGAGGCATTTACTTCTCCTACTCAAAATGCACCCCATCCCAGAAGCGCCACAAATTTGAAATTATCCTGCTGCCTTTAAATACCCGATTCCTCAGCTCCACTAAAGACACATTTGCATTAATTAGATAAGTCATGGAGAGAAACACATTTGGTGAAATGTAGTCAACCTTCAGAGCAAGAGCTTTCCAAGGGTGCTGAGGCAATCTGCAAAGGCTGCTAGGCCGCCTCAAAGTTTCAGGTGAGGAGCAGAAAGAAAACAAGGCAGCACCTGCTGATGATACTGCTGATTATACTTGCTGTGAAAGCAAGGTATCAAGGAAATAGTGCTACAGGAGCAGGGCTCTAGACTCTGGATCCTTGTGGCTGTGACACAGTCTGATTCAAGTTCCTCTTGCTGGGGGTCCTGTAACTAATGTTCCTTTATCCACATCAAACCATAACAATAAAAATCAGCAACATTTATTCTGTGTCAAACACTGTCCAGTACCCAAACCAACACAAATCACCC
>NW_007726943.1:490640-505651 GCF_000696425.1 Galeopterus variegatus | reverse complement strand
GAAGAGAACCCCAATTCGGGGTTAATTTTGCAAGGAAGGGTTGCCTCTGGTTGGAGGGTCCCAGGGAAGTTAACCACTTTGGGGTCTCTCACTGCTCAGAAGAAATGGGCTTTTAGTAATCCTTTGCATCTCCGTCACCCAGGAGAAGAGCGGTGACAAATCCATGGGGGGCAAAGCAACACAAAGCAACAGGAAGCAAGAGGGCAGAAGGGGTGAGTCTCTTGCCTCTTATCTCACAGCCAGTAAAAATGGGAGCTGGGACAGAACCCAGAAAGGCAGACTCATCATCCTCATCACGTAGCTACTTGTTTATACTGCCTTCTGACCTGTCATTCTTTTTGTTCTCATATTAGAAAGCTAATGGGAAAAATAGTAAGCAGAGGGTGGGATGGAAAAAACTAGGCTCCCCCTCCCCCAATACCCACATACGCACAAAATACTTCTCATTGGGCCACATTACCAATTTATTTTTCTTAAGACAACAATATTTTATAACATAAACATAAATGCCAAGTGTAATCTGTAACCATCCTATAGTTATTTTTCTTCTTTCCCACCAGCTGTCAAAAATTACAGTGTTTTAAATGCCCACAAACAGTACAACTGAGAGTCTTACACTCACCACCATTATTTAACAAGATTTAATATTTTGCTATTTTTTTCTTCAGATCTGTTGCAACATTTAAGATACGAAATCTTACAGATAAAGCTAAAAACTTACCCATGTTGATCCGTGGGTCCTGTTTATGCATTTTAGCAATTGCTTGGTCTCCCAAGGTATGAATAAACCACAGCATATTTACATATTGATTGGTGAAAGTCATTCGAGTTGTAACCAGTTTCCCCTATCACAAACTGCTATTATAAATTTTCTTGTACATATCACCCATACTACATGTATCAAAAGTTTCTCTAAGTTACAAATGGAATTATGTGATCCAAAAGCATAGAAATCTTCAACTTCACTGAATTACTTATACAGCTCCCCCAAATGGTTATAGGAATTTTCTCCCACCCAATGGCTCTTCTAACAGAAACAAGAAAAAAAGTCACATTTTACAACCCTAATTCATTTGTTGGCTCTTCATTCATTGATGGATAGGTATGATCCACAATTAATTCCTCAGATATTTTTAAAATGGATCTCAAAGGTAGAATGTCTTCCTTCCTTCCTTCCTTCCTTCCTTCCTTCCTTCCTTTTTTTTTTTACCTTGGTGTTGTACGTAATCTCGAGGAAAGCGTCTTCCTATCTAAATGTAGTGGTTTTACCAGGCTGAGTACTTCACTTCTGCCACAACTTCTGGATTATTCGAGAACAAATGAACTGGAAATGCAAAAACGGTTCCCCCAAAACCTGCCAATAAACTGCTCATCTCTCCAGAAGAGCACATTAATGCAGCTCACTGGGGTGGAGGGCTTAAAAACCTTCCCATGAGTAATAACTGCGACCCTTTCTGTATGTTTAATACGCTACACGCATGGTCGCTGCACACAGTCACATACCTCATAGTGAGTGAGTCCTTACTCGGGGCCAGGCAACCCGAGCACTGCCTTCATCATCTTACTGCATCTCCAAGCCATGCTCAGAACAAAGCGTGATTTCCAATTTACAGATGGGGAAATTGGGGCTCAGACAGAACAAGTAACTTGTCCAAAGATCACAAAACTAGGGAGCCGCAGAGCCAAACGCTGAAACCGATTCATTCTAACTCTAAAACCAACATTCTTATTGCATCTCAAATACCAGCTGCACTAGGGAGACAGTCCTTTTGTGCAAGTGCATGATACCTTCCACAGGAAATACATTTATTTGGCCCAATCCTTTCTATAACAAGACACTTTGAAAAGCGCTTCCCTTACTGAGGTTTCAACAGTCAGTGGAGAAGATGAGAAAAGCTCCATTATCCTAGAAGCAGGCATCCTGCACTGGTTGAATAGGGCAAGGGGGTATTTCGGCTGTCCAGAGCTTCGGCTCTGGAAGCTTTGGCTCTGAGCTTGGATTTTGAAAGTTTCGACAAGAACACTCAGCTTTAAAACACAGATCCCTGGATTCTTAATGCCTAAGGCCTTTAAAGTTAAACAGCCTTGCTGAGAAACAGAAAGAGAAAGAAAGAGTGAGTGAGTGAGCAATTTATCTCCTTCAAAGGGAAGGCAAGCAGGCGATGTTGCTTAGGAGCCGCAATTCCAAAAGGCCCTGGTGATTTCCAGGCCCTGCTGCCCTGACTACCAAAGCTCCAACCCCAGAATCAACAGGAAGTGGACCACACAGTGAATTCTAAAATATAAGGCTAGAGAGAAACAAATCTCTCCTCTTTGCATGGAAGTTACTACAGGTTCTGTCAAACAATATTGACCATGATCTAACAGGGCCAACAGGATGAAATTTTGTCGATTAGAATCAAACACCCAGTGTAGAGTCGGCATTTTTATGCTTTTAAACAATAACAGGGAATATGGGGAAAGTGGGATACCGGAAGGGACCTTCAAGACCCTCTGGTTATTGCCCTATCATTCTGCGGACAAGGAAACTGAAGCATAGGGAGACTCACAGTCTAAAAAAAACTATCCTCGGGGTTTCCTGAAACCCCCAATATGAATCTTCAGTAACTGTCCCATCGCTGACTTCAAAACAGTGATTATTTTTAAAATCCCCTAGTCACATTCATTAACTGAACTTTCAGTAAATGACCTTATTTCATAAACAGAAGCCTAGTACAACTCAGTTTCATTACTATGATTGCCTCTATTTTAACCAACATTTCAACATTTTATGGTTTATACAGACAGCTCTTTCACAGAATTTATATAATCATTTGATGCTCAAAACTGGGAGGTAAGAATGATTTTCCCTATTTTACAATGGAAAATTTAACATCAGCAAAGTATGTTATATATAAAAACTATTTATATATACACACACACACATAAATGCAAAACTATTTATATATACACACACACACACATAAATGTGTGTGTGTGTGTGTATTTCCAAAGAGCAAGAAAATAGAATGACATTCTATAAAATAGTGTCTATGAACACTTTTGTTCTAAGAGCATAGAAACAATAATTCTGGGCATTTCATACTGCTATGGTCTGAATGTTTGTGTCCCCACCAAATTCATATGTTGAAACCTAACCCCGAAGGTGATGGTATTAGGAGGTGGGGCTGCTGGGAGGTGAGGCCTGTGCCAGGTGAAAGCTCAACAGGCAGTGATAATGACAAGGAGGAGGGGGGGTCACGCTGGCACTCTGGGTTAAGGAGGAAAGAAAAGCCACAGAAAGCGTTTAGGTGACATAGTCAAGAATGACATCCAGGGCTTCCGAGCACAGCACAAACAACTTGGGAATGTTCACAACGTAAACACGTTTAAAAAGCCACTGGAGTCATCTGAAACGTGTTCAACCACATGACTGAAAAGCAGTCATTCCAGGTTTTGACATTTTTTGAATCATGCAGCCAAAATACTGAAATGTGATTTGATTTCTCACAAAGATCTGCCCACAGACTGACCGCGAGATGTTCTTTCATTCTGTGCTTCTTGCAAAAGAGGGCCGCACCCAAGGATTTGTACAAACACCCTTAAGTCAAAATAGAAAACAAATCCTGAATTATATGGCAACGCTTCAGAGAAGTAGGAAATCTCTGTGGAGAGGGAGCTGGGTGCTACTCTTCATCTGAATCCAGTCTCTCGAGGGCAGCAGCATCACTGGAGGAGCAAATGACAGTAAAGCTATCACAAAAGGACCAATGGCACATCCCTCAGAGCTAAAATATAATCAGCAGCTGGAAATGCCAGTGACTTAGCAAGTAAAATTCCATCCTTTTTATGGTCTGCAAAGCAGGGGAGCCACAGAAAAGACCAGACTCACTTTACCAAAAAAGTTCTTAGACAGAAGTGACCAACCCAAAGGACAGAGGATTCAATGATTCTCCTAAAATATAAAAAAAAAATTCTGAATGGGTCATCAAATCAGACCTTGTTATAAATGTGCACAGAAGTGACCAACCCAAAGGACAGAGGATTCAATGATTCTCCTAAAATATAAAAAAAAAAAATTCTGAATGGGTCATCAAATCAGACCTTGTTATAAATGTGTATGTGGAATTAAATATGAGGCTATTCCAGGTGCATAAACCGATGCTCAAAGGAGCTCAAAATATTAAAAGAACTAGAGAACCTGGCCTTAGAAACCTTGAAAACTATAAGGAACAGTATTTGACCTCAACTCTGGATGGTTTGCCTTACTTGTGCTTACTCACACGAAAAACCAACTCTTTACAAACAACTTTCTGTTACAAATTAGCCTCAGGGTAATTCTATAGGCCAAATGTGTTCACTTTGCCCAACAAATCCTTCAAAGTCAAACTCACATAAGGAAAATTTAAAGGAGGAGAGAAGCTGGAAGGGAGAAGGGAGGCAAGAGAAAGAACTGAAAGCAGAGGCCCAACACGGGGTGTAGGCAGTTTACCAGGACCAGCAGAAAGGCCAGGGTGCACGGGGCATGTGTTAGAAATGAAGTCAAGGAGATAGCCAGGGGCAAGATTATATAAGGCCTTTCTTCCAGGACTCAGGTATTTTGGAATCAATTCTGAGAGAAGCAAGAAATCATAAGAGGGCTGTAAGCTGAGAAGTGCATAAAAGATAACTCAGATTCTCTGATCTTGGGGCTCTCCCACCATGAGATAAGATACAACAGTACCCACTGCACAGAGTTGTTATGAGTATTATAGGAGATAACCAACGTTGTAAATGCCCAGTCCAGAGCCAGGCACAAAACCAGGTCTCGAGATACGTCTCCTCTCTTTTCCTTTGTACTTCTTTACTTGGTTAAGAGAGAATTTGCAGGGGGGTGGGGGGGACGGAGACTTAAGTAAAAAAGGAGACCATAGGTGTCATACCTAACCAATCCTACTTGTTTAAACCACATCTATGGGACAGCCAGAGGAAGGGACCCACACCAGCTTCTCATGCTCTGGGTTCCCTGGAGGAAGGGACTCAGAGTCCCTGTAGAAGAAAGACCACCACATTTAAACTTTACAGACCCACCCCTAGTCCTCAGGGTTAGGCAGGAACATGGCAATGGATTCCATGCAACTCTGGGCTCCCTTCACCTTACAAAGGTCAGAAGCATGTGTTTGTCCCCACAACTCAATTTTGAGTTCATAAGGGAAAGCCTTGTATGTCCTCTGCCTCAGGAACTCCATCACCAACCTGGCACAGGAAAAGTGCTCAGAGAATCCCTACAGAAAAGGGGCAAGGAGAGCTGCAGACAGAGATGGAGAAGAGGTTCAGCATGGAGAGCCTGAACTCTCAAGTTACAGGTAGCTGCCCTGTGACCCCATTGCTGCCACCCACCAAAATGCGTGACCTTGGGCATTTCATTTTACCTCTCTAGACCCCAATTCCCCTATTTTTAATATGAACATGAGTCACGAGAAGATCAAATGAATAACAGATGCAAAGAACTTAGTGAATGGCTCATAAAAAGCAATAAATTATTAAAGTTGTTCTTATAAAATAAAAAGGGGAGAAAGAAGAGAAGACGACTCAGCTTGGAAAGGTTATCTACTTCAGCTATATGCACAGCCTCTTAAACTAACCACTTACCCAGCAGGCACCAACCTTCCCTTGGCTTTTTGCTTCCATCAATTACCCATTTAACCATTCTCACTTCAGGCAACCAAGTCAGCTCGACGGGGGCTGCTGGTAGTCACTGTACACAACTGTGCCTTGGCTATGGAAGGGGGCCACAGGTTCTGGAAGGCAGGGGGTACGAGGCCCTGCCAGGCACCCGGTGGGGCTGCCATCAATGCCTGCTGTTGCTGAACCATGGCAACAAAAAAACCCCACTCAGCTCCAGAAGGAACTTCTGGGGCCAGGAGACCATCTGGTACTGATCCCTTTCCAATCCCAGGCAATCTGACAAAGAACTACTCCTGGCTCAAAGGATGATGTTCTACCCAGCCAACAAGAAGCCTTGACACTCCTGTCAAACCCTTCTCTGAACTGGGGCCCTAGCACACCTGTGGTTCCTCTTCCATTGCAAACACAAGTCTCTGCTAGGCTGAAAGAGTAGCCAGTTCCAAAGAGGCAAAAACTCTGTATAAGTGTAATTTTTACAGAAAAGGGCATATTTATACTTCTATCCCCCAAATCCTGGCCAGGTGTTCTAGAAGAGACATGCTTCCCCTTTTTCCTTCTAGTCTTCAACCACAGCTCCAATCCAACACCAGCCCAACAGTGGGGTCAGAAGTCTTCCAGTTTCTGACTAACACTACCCTATGCTCTTCTGTGAGACTTGAGTTAAAGAAAATGATTATGGTCACATGTAAATCGAAGTCCATGGCACCATGGGCAAAACGAAAAAAGCATCTCATCTGTGTCAAGATGGGGAAGAGGGAAGTACAGGTGTTTACTAGGCAGTGTAGAATAATAAAATGACACCTAGTGAAAGTCACTGGAGGCAGCATCCCTAAAGAGTGGACAGACCAAAGTCAGCCCAAGTCAGTCTATTCCTGGATGCAATAGGGACAGCACTGCCTGAACCAGCCACACCACATATGAGGGTACTTCAAAAAGTCCATGGAACAATAGAATTGAAAGGTCATGTGCATATTTCCATGAACTTTTTGAAGACTCCTCATATGAGCAGGCACAGAGGTGATCCCTGGTTCAGTTATCAAACTGTCCCACTGGAGCCTTCCCAGTATCCTCATGCTGGCTCATCAAAGGAGTGAAAGATTATACCTGTAAACAAACCACAGCCCCTCTAACTGGCAAAGGAAACCTGTCTCAGCACCGATTTAACTATGCCGACTTGTTATGGCAACAGCCTACAGGACGATAATTAGATGTCAGTGCCTTTTGAACAACTGCTGAATCTCTGCATTTTCTAGAAGAGTACAGATGCAGCCAGCAGAAAATAAAGAGCAGTACAACGCCCCAGTCCTTCTGTGGCTGCTCCAGCTACATGGCCATCAGAGGAAATATGTTTTCTCCCAGGGCCATGGGCTTGGAAGCCCAGCCACAGTGGCACAAGGTGCATATACAGAAAGGAAGGGGAACTTACTCAGTGAGGAGCAAATGGGCTCTGACACACTCCCATGGAGGAAGCAGCTTGCTGCCACCTGCCCTGTCAGCAGGGGCGGTGACCAAGTCCAAGAAAGGATAATTTTATTATGACCAGGTACGGGGCCATCTGTGTTAGGACAGTGCTCCTAACCCTGTCTACTCCACAGCTGAGGGTAACAGTCAGGGACTGAAGCACAGTCAGTGAGAACTTGGGTACCAGGTCGAAATTACCCAAGTTCAAATCTCGGCTTCACCATTTATCTCCACAGCTGAGGGTAACAGTCAGGGACTGAAGCACAGTCAGTGAGAACTTGGGTACCAGGCCGAAATTACCCAAGTTCAAATCTCGGCTTCACCATTTACGAGACATGGGCTTTGGACGGAGACCTCTAGTACTCAGTTTTCTCAGTTAGAAAATGGGGAAAGTAATAGTACATTCCTCATGGGATTTTTGGAGAATTAAATGAGATGCTCGAACAAGGCCTCCCCCATAGCTCTTGGAATAGCTCTGCTATTACTACTACTGTTACTGTCACTACTTTTGTAATGGTCTGACATGCACAGACAGAGCTGAGAACAGACACTGACTGACAGCATTCTAGTTTGCTTGGTATTAACCCACACATATCCAAGGCATTTCTCTTCAGGCCACATACACAAAGCAACTCCCCAGTTTGCCTCTAGACAAAAGCACCATCATCCCCACTAATCAGCAAAAATGACTCCTAGTCTCCAGACACCTAGACACAGCCAAATGCTTGCACCAGAGAGTGCAAAACATCAAATGGCCTCCGAGCAGGTGAGCGAGGGAATGACTGGATGTGCCCCTGTGACAACGGCGTGCTGACACGAGGGCCTTTCTAAGACACCGAAATAGCACGACAGAGCTTCCGCCAAACCACTTAACTAAGAGCGTAAAGAGGAACACTGTGGAAGAATCTGGGAAGAATGAGAATGGCTATTACCCATTAAAAAGAGATGGATCCTGTGGTCTTCTGTGCCTCCTTCCCAATGTATTCCTAAATAGTGGTCTCCTCTCAATTTCCAAAGCACAGATGTTACAGTGAAAACCTTAAAATGCCTGGGTTATTTGAACGCTCCGGGTGGCTGGTGAACTGGATTTAAAGACCTCAACAGCAGCCAGAGAATTACAGCTACAAGGTGAAAAATTAAGAGCTGAAACAAATTCAGTTCACCATGCAAAGCTGAACTTGATAGTTTATTAGAGAGGGATCCGAACCCTCGGACGGGAGTGCCGCCGCGCTTCCCAAGCGGCGCACTATCCAGTGCGCCACCGGGCCGGCCCTGAAAAGTTTCAATTTTTAAAAGAGCTATCCTTTTATACCCTGGGGGGAAAGGCTCCCCCCCCCACATTGTTTGATGGCTATCTAAGGTAGGGAAGGAATCATCTCAGAGTCTGTGAAGGCTGAAAGGACAAAACCAACTGTCAACATGATGGAAGCTGGAGACTAGGAGACATATTAAAACTTACAGGAAGGATTTCCTTCTCAGCCCAGCATTCTTATCAACTGTTCCAATTTCACATCCTGCCTGGAGGCAGAACTTTTTACTCTGAAATGTACAGAGAATGTTTCCTCCTCTGTACGGCAACATCTTTAGTAACAGGACTAAGCAATCACACACAATTTTACCAATTCATGTTCAAACTGAAATCCCTCAATGTTTTCCAGATTTTACAAAATTATAAGGGAAATGCTAAAAGACACATTGTATTGGTCAAAATTGAGGATGTCACAAGTCAAGAGCAGTTGCTTATGAAAGAATAATAAAACACTGATACTTACAAAAGAGTTTACTGAGCACCTACTATGTGCCAGGGACTATATTAGGTGCTAGAAATACGGTGGACAAAGGAGTTTACACTGTAGTGCAGAAAAGAAACAAGTAAAATAATTATCCACACACTTTATATGCTGTGGGCAGCAGTATTTTGTACTCAAAAATAGTCCAACAGAAAGGTAATGTGGTAGAGTCTCTTGAGAGACTTGGGTTCAGATCATTAGTTCTATGGCTATTCCATATGGTGCTCATTCACTAGCCTTTCCATAATTCATTTCCCTTGCTTTTTTAAAAAAAAAAAGTCAAGAGTCTGGATCAGTTCAGTGGGCTGGCAAACCAAACTCCCAAGGGCCTAGCAGCCATAACTGTAAACTAACAACCAGGGTCTCAAATAAGAAACTCTCCTTGTATCAAATGTGCTTAGGGCTTCAACATTATTTTGCTTGAACAAAATTTTCTATAGCTACAGAGAGGAATAAAAGAGACATAGAGGCATAGAAGGAAGTAAGACTTTAGTTCATGATGGCTCTGATTTTTCCTTGCTGTGACATTCTGTAATTTCAGATAAAGGGTAATTCAAAATCAGACTGAGTTTGAATCTCAGCTCCATGTCTTAGTAACACTGTGTTGAGCTATTTAATAATCCTCCTTGGGATACAATGTCCTCATTCCCACAAAATCATTTTATGGATTAAAGTAAGCAAATGTCCCTAAAGTCATTAACAATATCTGGTACATAGTAGGTCTGTAATAAATGATCAGTAGTTTTCTCATGATAAAGGATCTGGTATTTTTCAGTATTTAAAAACATTAATAACAATATGTATTTTAAAATATAATTATTTTAAGAAGGAACATTATAACTCCTTTTAAGAGTCTCTACTACATTAACCTTTATTTGTGGACCTCTAAAAAAGTTAGAGATACAACCATAAAAATAAAAATATTTGTTCAGGAACTTTTTTGTCTCCATCTCCTATTTTTTTCATCATGTCCTGCATACTTAAAATATTGGAAATGATGATTACTAAAACAAGAAGAAAAAAAGAGAGAAAGCATTATTTTTAAACTTACTGGTAGACAGTTTATTAAAAGGAGTTTGTAATGAACTAGTCTATTATGCTAGATATAAGCACTGTAGTTATAATCTTTAAATTTCAATTTAGAGTCTTCTCCAAATACACACTAAAGCATCATAATTAAACATTTAGGAGATTTTACTAGGAAAGGAGGCATTGAGCTGCCATAATTTCAGCTTCCCCCAACTGGTATCTCATGACCTGTTTTCCAGCAGAAACCATGTATTACAATAGTGTGCTTCTTAACTAAAGTACTAATAGAGAGTAAACATTCATTTACTGGTTCAAAAAAATACATACAGAACACCTAACATCTCAGGAAATGTAAAAATGTCTTTTTCTCTACTGCACTGGGAAAATAATTGACACATCAAAGTTAATTTGGGTTAATCCCATGATTACATGACATTTCTATTATAAACACTATACTGATTACAGGTTTGTTTTGTAAACTAACTGGCAAATCTGTGCTCATTTTTAAGAACAAAATTGGCTTTAGAAGCACTGTTAAAGGAGTACACTATTTTAAGAGAAATAAGATTTTTTAAAGTTGGTAACATTGTTAATGAAAATGGGTTGAAACACATTCACTCAAAAAACTATCTCCTCCATCTACTTTCTGAACCAGGCTTCTGGTAGCAGTGTGCCACCTATTGTTATAAAATGAACTTCTATATGTGTGGTTTTCCTACTCAGTACTACGGGGAAGAAAAGCTGCCTACAGTCTTTCTGAAAATAATGAGTATTTATTTTCCTTCATGCTTTCCTGTCACTATTCCAACACTTGAAATGCAAATGGGACAAAGAGAATATAACCTTTTAAAAAATATATTTCAACCCACTGAAAACATGTATCAGTTTAACCCAGTGGTTCTCATATAGGAGTGATTTTGCCCTGGGGGGTTATTTGGCAATGCCTGGAGAAATTTCCAGTTGTCAAGACTGTGGGAGGCTGGGGCAGAGGAGGGAGGTATTATCGGCTTCCTATGGTCTGGGATGCTGCTAAACATACTATAATGCACAGGACAACTTCCCCCCACCCCCACCCCCTCAAAGAATTATCCAGCCCCTCAATGTCCATAGTGCTGAGACTGTGATAGCCCAGGTCTGGGATGCTGCTAAACATACTATAATGCACAGGACAACTTCCCCCCACCCCCACCCCCATCAAAGAATTATCCAGCCCCTCAATGTCCGTAGTGCTGAGACTGTGATAGCCCGGTTTAACCCAACCTGCCAGGTCTTCCAAAGGAAAAAGAAAGCCATATTTGATTGCAGAAAAATTAAAGATGCCAATTTCACAAATCCAACACTCAACAACAATATAAGGGTACTATAAAAATTTTATAGAAAGATTTGTGTTATCTTATAATTCCATTAGGAACTACATCAGTCTTTCCAAGATTAGTATAACGACACTAGTAAAAGCACCAATTAGCAACTTATAATTCAACCACTTAAAAAAAGATAAAGCAAATGTTGGCCAATTAGTCTCAAAGCCTTATGACAGATAGGACCTCAACCTGACTTTGTGATTGGTCCCCAGGCTGACTCCTACAATCCTTGAAATATAATAATTCTATGGTCGCACTCAAAAATTGTCACTGTCATATAGTGTGCTGGGCAATCCATTGCACATGTACCACCACTTGGGTATCTCTTCCACCCCCTCCCTTGGCCCATCCCACTCATGGCAGACATCAAACAATCAATGTTTCAGATTTATTCTCACATGGCGCTCTAGGAGGCCACTACCAGTTGATGGAGTACAAGGGAGATGTATAGATGGCATCCGTGTGGGGTATGAATTCAGAGGAGGTGGGTTCAAGTCCTGACTTGGCCACTGGAGGGCTGTATGAACTTGAGCAAGTCACTTAAACTCTCTGGATGTATTTCCTGCAGTTATATAACATGCACTAAGAGATCTTGCAAGGACTTTTTAATTCTAAAACTAAACAAGATTTTGCAATATGAGATTTCTGGAGTAATGAGGTATTTGTACCTCAACTACAAAACTACCAAATACTGAATATACGAGCCTATGTGGAGGGAGTAAAGATGAAAGATTAGACACACACAAGAATAAGCGAGTAGGATGGGAATTGATCAGAAAGAGAAATGGCCAATGAAAAAGGGCATTTTATCTTTAAAAATAAGTCTAATTCCTGTGCATGTAGAGAAAATGCACTGGAATTAGACTTGGAAAATGTCAGTTTGAGTGTCAGCATGACAGAGCAGGACTGTTTCTGTGACTAAAGGTAAATGATTTGCACTTTGAGGTTCAGTGTCCTAACATACAAAAGGAGCTAATTACAACTGTGCGGCCCTCCTCACAGGACTTTCTCCAGATTAATTACTAAATCTTCAAAGGGTCTCCAAGAGCAGCATGATTGAGTAATTCATGCACTATCTACACTATGAAATACTACAAAGCTACAGAGTGAATGAGTTACAGCTTTTGTAAAGACCTGGAGAAACGTGTAGAGGAATATGAACACAATAATCCCATATTTATCAATAATAAAAAAATGAATCAAAGACATACGAATCCATATGTACACATGCAATGAGAACAAAGTATAGAAGGATATACCCTAAAGTGTCTAGGCAATGGGGTCAGGCTACTAAGGCAGGAATGGTAAAAAGAAGAATGAAATAGTGGAAAAGACTGTGGGCTTCACTTCAGTAAAACTTTGTTCCTATTGGCTTGTTCTTATGCTATAGCTTAGCAGATAATTCTTATAATTTTGGAATGGTAAAAAGAAGAATGAAATAGTGGAAAAGACTGTGGGCTTCACTTCAGTAAAACTTGGTTCCTATTGGCTTGTTCTTATGCTATAGCTTAGCAGATAATTCTTATAATTTGAAAAATACCTTCAAAAACTCCTGGTCTTAGAAAGTAGATTAGTGGTTGCCAAAGACTGAGGGGAGTGGGAAATGGAGAGTGAATGTTTAATGGGAATGAGGTTTCCATTGGAGGTAATATTTAAAAAGCTCTGGAAATAGATAGTGGTGATGTTTACATTATATTGTGAATGTTCTAACTGCTAATTTTAAAACAGTAAATGTTGTGTTAGGTCTATTTTACTCTAACAACAACAACAAAACCCCTTGGTCTTAGTATTCCAGGTAAGTACGAGAAACTAACATTGTCACACGTGACCACCATCACCAGCACCTCCACCCACAGATATCGGGATAATAAAGGAAAAGTGATGGAAGGAAGGGAGGAGGACTATGAAAGCTTTTCTGTGGGTATGAAGAGGGGGGCACTGAAGGTGTGTGCCCAGAGGGACAACTGACATGTGCTTCTACCTAACTCGAGGGAAACCTATGCTCTTGTTCCAAAATACCTTGATATCCAGAAGCCGTCCTATCCCTAAGCTTCCTTGGTTTAATGTCTGCCAACCCTCCAAGGTCCCCGAACCCCCAACAAATCAGTGGGCAAACAACCTAAGGCTTCCCACCTCAGCAAGCTGCCTAACATGAGGCCTGAAGCACTATTCAAACCAAGAAAGAACATGAGAGGTATTAAGGGAGAAATAAAAGTAAGGGATTATTATAATTACGTATGTGCTTTACTTTAAGAAGGTCTATGCTATCATATTATTTTATATCCCTAAGTAAAACATTACAGAACTATAAAGTCTACTTTACCATGAATTTTCTATAGCTATTTCAAGCCTTTCTTCAAAACTAAGCCTGTAAGTTTTACACTGAAGACAAAAATATAGGAAGTGAAACTTTATAAGATTCCAATGAACCACAGAATTCTAGACAACACTTTGAAGACCACCAGACCTGGGCAAGAGTCCTGCTGTTTCAGAAGGTATGGGAGCATCAGGGAAATGCAAATCAAAACCACAGTGAGATATCATCTCACCATAGTGAAACTATTATCAAAAAGACAGAGAATCACAAATGCTGGAGAAAGGGGATCCCTCCTACACTGTTGGTGGGACTGTAAGTTGGTGAGGCCGTTATAGAATACTTGTATTTCTTTGTGTCATATGTTGCCCTCACACACACACACACACACACACACTCACACACACTCACATACACTCACACTCTCTCTCTCTCGTAATAACTTCGTATAGCATACATTATACGAAGTTATACGAGGAGAGTGCGGCGCTGGGAGCGCAGCAGCGCTTCTGCCACGGGTTCGGATCCTATATAGGGATGGCCAGTGCACTCACTGGCTGAGTACGGTGCGGCCAATCTCACAAAAAGACAAAAAAAAAAAAAAGTAGAAATTGGTAAAGGGCCATGAAAAACAATTATATTGTATAATGTTGAGTATACTAATCATCCTGATTTGAGCATCATGTATCATACACAGGTATTGATATTCAACTCTGTACCCCAAAGATACATACAATTGACTATGTTACCATAATTAATTAATTAATTAATTAATTTTTTAAAAAGAAGAAGAAGGGGTGTGAGAACACCTTTATCNGTAGGGCCAATCCCTCTTTAGAAAAAGGCACCAGGTCTTATATTTTGTCCTCACAGATTTAATTGACTGTCAAAACTGGAAGAGAGCTTAGAGGTCATCTAACAAAATCTAATCTTTCACTTTATACTTGAGGCAATTAAGACTCCAAGAGGTTAAATGCTGTGCCCAGGATCACATATAAGGAAGGGACTTAGACTTTCCAATAAACCATTCTGAGTCTTCATAGAAATCCTAATAGGGCTGACATCAGACAGAAACTAAGAAAACAGGAGGGAAATCACTGAAATAGATTTATAATAGATTTTTATAAGGTGACAACATCAGAAAGTTTCAATACATTTATTACATGATGATAAGACTCCAAAGTATGACAACATTTACCCCTTCCATCTCTGCTTGTGTTGTATCTTAATTCTGCCCCCATAAGGCTCTTTCAATCTAATTTCACAGCTCACAATGCATCTCTAAAACAGCAGTGCGCTCCTACCATCAGGATGCATGGCAGAAAACGTAAATAGTGCAATAAAACCCCCAGGCATCAGCATGCACTAACTGCCCTAGTGCAGCAACGACTGCTGAGGAATGCCCCCATG
>NW_007726943.1:480009-489077 GCF_000696425.1 Galeopterus variegatus | reverse complement strand
CTGTATGTGGGATCCGAACCCTCGGGCGGGAGTGCCGCCGCGCTTCCCAAGCGGCGCACTATCCAGTGCGCCACCGGGCCGGCCCTGAAAAGTTTCAATTTTTAAAAGAGCTATCCTTTTATACCCTGGGGGGAAAGGCTCCCCCCCCACATTGTTTGATGGCTATCTAAGGTAGGGAAGGAATCATCTCAGAGTCTGTGAAGGCTGAAAGGACAAAACCAACTGTCAACATGATGGAAGCTGGAGACTAGGAGACATATTAAAACTTACAGGAAGGATTTCCTTCTCAGCCCAGCATTCTTATCAACTGTTCCAATTTCACATCCTGCCTGGAGGCAGAACTTTTTACTCTGAAATGTACAGAGAATGTTTCCTCCTCTGTACGGCAACATCTTTAGTAACAGGACTAAGCAATCACACACAATTTTACCAATTCATGTTCAAACTGAAATCCCTCAATGTTTTCCAGATTTTACAAAATTATAAGGGAAATGCTAAAAGACACATTGTATTGGTCAAAATTGAGGATGTCACAAGTCAAGAGCAGTTGCTTATGAAAGAATAATAAAACACTGATACTTACAAAAGAGTTTACTGAGCACCTACTATGTGCCAGGGACTATATTAGGTGCTAGAAATACGGTGGACAAAGGAGTTTACACTGTAGTGCAGAAAAGAAACAAGTAAAATAATTATCCACACACTTTATATGCTGTGGGCAGCAGTATTTTGTACTCAAAAATAGTCCAACAGAAAGGTAATGTGGTAGAGTCTCTTGAGAGACTTGGGTTCAGATCATTAGTTCTATGGCTATTCCATATGGTGCTCATTCACTAGCCTTTCCATAATTCATTTCCCTTGCTTTTTTAAAAAAAAAAAGTCAAGAGTCTGGATCAGTTCAGTGGGCTGGCAAACCAAACTCCCAAGGGCCTAGCAGCCATAACTGTAAACTAACAACCAGGGTCTCAAATAAGAAACTCTCCTTGTATCAAATGTGCTTAGGGCTTCAACATTATTTTGCTTGAACAAAATTTTCTATAGCTACAGAGAGGAATAAAAGAGACATAGAGGCATAGAAGGAAGTAAGACTTTAGTTCATGATGGCTCTGATTTTTCCTTGCTGTGACATTCTGTAATTTCAGATAAAGGGTAATTCAAAATCAGACTGAGTTTGAATCTCAGCTCCATGTCTTAGTAACACTGTGTTGAGCTATTTAATAATCCTCCTTGGGATACAATGTCCTCATTCCCACAAAATCATTTTATGGATTAAAGTAAGCAAATGTCCCTAAAGTCATTAACAATATCTGGTACATAGTAGGTCTGTAATAAATGATCAGTAGTTTTCTCATGATAAAGGATCTGGTATTTTTCAGTATTTAAAAACATTAATAACAATATGTATTTTAAAATATAATTATTTTAAGAAGGAACATTATAACTCCTTTTAAGAGTCTCTACTACATTAACCTTTATTTGTGGACCTCTAAAAAAGTTAGAGATACAACCATAAAAATAAAAATATTTGTTCAGGAACTTTTTTGTCTCCATCTCCTATTTTTTTCATCATGTCCTGCATACTTAAAATATTGGAAATGATGATTACTAAAACAAGAAGAAAAAAAGAGAGAAAGCATTATTTTTAAACTTACTGGTAGACAGTTTATTAAAAGGAGTTTGTAATGAACTAGTCTATTATGCTAGATATAAGCACTGTAGTTATAATCTTTAAATTTCAATTTAGAGTCTTCTCCAAATACACACTAAAGCATCATAATTAAACATTTAGGAGATTTTACTAGGAAAGGAGGCATTGAGCTGCCATAATTTCAGCTTCCCCCAACTGGTATCTCATGACCTGTTTTCCAGCAGAAACCATGTATTACAATAGTGTGCTTCTTAACTAAAGTACTAATAGAGAGTAAACATTCATTTACTGGTTCAAAAAAATACATACAGAACACCTAACATCTCAGGAAATGTAAAAATGTCTTTTTCTCTACTGCACTGGGAAAATAATTGACACATCAAAGTTAATTTGGGTTAATCCCATGATTACATGACATTTCTATTATAAACACTATACTGATTACAGGTTTGTTTTGTAAACTAACTGGCAAATCTGTGCTCATTTTTAAGAACAAAATTGGCTTTAGAAGCACTGTTAAAGGAGTACACTATTTTAAGAGAAATAAGATTTTTTAAAGTTGGTAACATTGTTAATGAAAATGGGTTGAAACACATTCACTCAAAAAACTATCTCCTCCATCTACTTTCTGAACCAGGCTTCTGGTAGCAGTGTGCCACCTATTGTTATAAAATGAACTTCTATATGTGTGGTTTTCCTACTCAGTACTACGGGGAAGAAAAGCTGCCTACAGTCTTTCTGAAAATAATGAGTATTTATTTTCCTTCATGCTTTCCTGTCACTATTCCAACACTTGAAATGCAAATGGGACAAAGAGAATATAACCTTTTAAAAAATATATTTCAACCCACTGAAAACATGTATCAGTTTAACCCAGTGGTTCTCATATAGGAGTGATTTTGCCCTGGGGGGTTATTTGGCAATGCCTGGAGAAATTTCCAGTTGTCAAGACTGTGGGAGGCTGGGGCAGAGGAGGGAGGTATTATCGGCTTCCTATGGTCTGGGATGCTGCTAAACATACTATAATGCACAGGACAACTTCCCCCCACCCCCACCCCCTCAAAGAATTATCCAGCCCCTCAATGTCCATAGTGCTGAGACTGTGATAGCCCAGTTTAACCCAACCTGCCAGGTCTTCCAAAGGAAAAAGAAAGCCATATTTGATTGCAGAAAAATTAAAGATGCCAATTTCACAAATCCAACACTCAACAACAATATAAGGGTACTATAAAAATTTTATAGAAAGATTTGTGTTATCTTATAATTCCATTAGGAACTACATCAGTCTTTCCAAGATTAGTATAACGACACTAGTAAAAGCACCAATTAGCAACTTATAATTCAACCACTTAAAAAAAGATAAAGCAAATGTTGGCCAATTAGTCTCAAAGCCTTATGACAGATAGGACCTCAACCTGACTTTGTGATTGGTCCCCAGGCTGACTCCTACAATCCTTGAAATATAATAATTCTATGGTCGCACTCAAAAATTGTCACTGTCATATAGTGTGCTGGGCAATCCATTGCACATGTACCACCACTTGGGTATCTCTTCCACCCCCTCCCTTGGCCCATCCCACTCATGGCAGACATCAAACAATCAATGTTTCAGATTTATTCTCACATGGCGCTCTAGGAGGCCACTACCAGTTGATGGAGTACAAGGGAGATGTATAGATGGCATCCGTGTGGGGTATGAATTCAGAGGAGGTGGGTTCAAGTCCTGACTTGGCCACTGGAGGGCTGTATGAACTTGAGCAAGTCACTTAAACTCTCTGGATGTATTTCCTGCAGTTATATAACATGCACTAAGAGATCTTGCAAGGACTTTTTAATTCTAAAACTAAACAAGATTTTGCAATATGAGATTTCTGGAGTAATGAGGTATTTGTACCTCAACTACAAAACTACCAAATACTGAATATACGAGCCTATGTGGAGGGAGTAAAGATGAAAGATTAGACACACACAAGAATAAGCGAGTAGGATGGGAATTGATCAGAAAGAGAAATGGCCAATGAAAAAGGGCATTTTATCTTTAAAAATAAGTCTAATTCCTGTGCATGTAGAGAAAATGCACTGGAATTAGACTTGGAAAATGTCAGTTTGAGTGTCAGCATGACAGAGCAGGACTGTTTCTGTGACTAAAGGTAAATGATTTGCACTTTGAGGTTCAGTGTCCTAACATACAAAAGGAGCTAATTACAACTGTGCGGCCCTCCTCACAGGACTTTCTCCAGATTAATTACTAAATCTTCAAAGGGTCTCCAAGAGCAGCATGATTGAGTAATTCATGCACTATCTACACTATGAAATACTACAAAGCTACAGAGTGAATGAGTTACAGCTTTTGTAAAGACCTGGAGAAACGTGTAGAGGAATATGAACACAATAATCCCATATTTATCAATAATAAAAAAATGAATCAAAGACATACGAATCCATATGTACACATGCAATGAGAACAAAGTATAGAAGGATATACCCTAAAGTGTCTAGGCAATGGGGTCAGGCTACTAAGGCAGGAATGGTAAAAAGAAGAATGAAATAGTGGAAAAGACTGTGGGCTTCACTTCAGTAAAACTTGGTTCCTATTGGCTTGTTCTTATGCTATAGCTTAGCAGATAATTCTTATAATTTGAAAAATACCTTCAAAAACTCCTGGTCTTAGAAAGTAGATTAGTGGTTGCCAAAGACTGAGGGGAGTGGGAAATGGAGAGTGAATGTTTAATGGGAATGAGGTTTCCATTGGAGGTAATATTTAAAAAGCTCTGGAAATAGATAGTGGTGATGTTTACATTATATTGTGAATGTTCTAACTGCTAATTTTAAAACAGTAAATGTTGTGTTAGGTCTATTTTACTCTAACAACAACAACAAAACCCCTTGGTCTTAGTATTCCAGGTAAGTACGAGAAACTAACATTGTCACACGTGACCACCATCACCAGCACCTCCACCCACAGATATCGGGATAATAAAGGAAAAGTGATGGAAGGAAGGGAGGAGGACTATGAAAGCTTTTCTGTGGGTATGAAGAGGGGGGCACTGAAGGTGTGTGCCCAGAGGGACAACTGACATGTGCTTCTACCTAACTCGAGGGAAACCTATGCTCTTGTTCCACAATACCTTGATATCCAGAAGCTGTCCTATCCCTAAGCTTCCTTGGTTTAATGTCTGCCAACCCTCCAAGGTCCCCGAACCCGCAACAAATCAGTGGGCAAACAACCTAAGGCTTCCCACCTCAGCAAGCTGCCTAACATGAGGCCTGAAGCACTATTCAAACCAAGAAAGAACATGAGAGGTATTAAGGGAGAAATAAAAGTAAGGGATTATTATAATTACGTATGTGCTTTACTTTAAGAAGGTCTATGCTATCATATTATTTTATATCCCTAAGTAAAACATTACAGAACTATAAAGTCTACTTTACCATGAATTTTCTATAGCTATTTCAAGCCTTTCTTCAAAACTAAGCCTGTAAGTTTTACACTGAAGACAAAAATATAGGAAGTGAAACTTTATAAGATTCCAATGAACCACAGAATTCTAGACAACACTTTGAAGACCACCAGACCTGGGCAAGAGTCCTGCTGTTTCAGAAGGTATGGGAGCATCAGGGAAATGCAAATCAAAACCACAGTGAGATATCATCTCACCATAGTGAAACTATTATCAAAAAGACAGAGAATCACAAATGCTGGAGAAAGGGGATCCCTCCTACACTGTTGGTGGGACTGTAAGTTGGTGAGGCCGTTATAGAATACGGTATGGAGGTTCCTCAAACAACTACAGATAAATCTGTTGTACGATCCAGGAATTTCACTGCTGGGTATATACCCAAAGAAATAGAAATCATCATGTTGAAGGGATACCTGCACCCCATGTCTATTGCAGCTCTATTACAATAGCCAAGAGTTGGAACCAAACTAAATGTCCATCATCAGACAACTGGATAAGAAAAATGTAGAATATATACATAATGGAATACTACTCTGACACAAAAAAGAATGAAATACTGCCATTCACAGCAACATGGATGAACTTAGAGAAAACCACGTTAAGTGAAATAAGACAAGCACAGAAAGAGAAATACCACATGTCCTCACTCATAAGTGGGAGCTAAAAAATAAATAAGTAAGTTAAAAAATTTTAAAAAAAGAAAAGAAAGAATGATACAATAATCACAATAATACACTGAACTTTCAAAAGGAGAGAACAGAACTTAGGTTACCAGAGGTGAGAAACGGGGAGGGAGAGGACAGATAAAGTAGAAATTGGTGGGCCGAGCCCGTGGCGCACTCGGGAGAGTGCGGCGCTGGGAGCGCAGCAGCGCTTCTGCCACGGGTTCGGATCCTATATAGGGATGGCCAGTGCACTCACTGGCTGAGTGCGGTGCGGCCAAACTCACAAAAAGACAAAAAAAAAAAAGTAGAAATTGGTAAAGGGCCATGAAAAACAATTATATTGTATAATGTTGAGTATACTAATCATCCTGATTTGAGCATCACGTATCATACACAGGTATTGATATTTAACTCTGTACCCCAAAGATACATACAATTGACTATGTTACCATAATTAATTAATTAATTAATTTTTTAAAAAGAAGAAGAAGGGGTGTGAGAACACCTTTATCTACACTATGAGTAGAGGGGATCAATTACACAAGACTGAAAGTGTGAGTTGCAAGGAATTGCAAAGAGAATACCTAAAGTTCTGAGAGAACCAGAGGGAAAAATTAACTCCTACAGTAAAGGGAAGGGCAGACATCAACTAGGACAAAAGTCTAGTTGTAAAAGCCTTAGATCATAGGTGCTTATGTCTTAAGGTCAGCTACTGCAATCCCAGAGAGCTTAGTGACCCTTTAAAGACCAGAGTAGGAGGCTGGGCACAGAACAGGCAGGAAAGTCTTGTTGTTGAACATGAGAATCTCACAGTGACCGAGCTCACCTTCCAATGCAGTGAAAACAAGGACAAATTAAATGACAGCCATCTACAAAGACTTCATACCACTATAAACAAACAGCCCTCCCACTTTACTAGAAAAATTAATGCAAATATGTGATTCTGTCAACAAAGTAAAAAAAAAATTCTAAAGCCTAAGGAAATTCTGAATTTTAAATTCAAAAGTGTAACATGCAGGTATACCTACAGCTTTTCTGGTAAGCCAGAAATATAAATGATCCCTCTCTATTGCACTGTCAGTATTACCTTTCTCCACAACACCCCACGTTAGAGATTGCCAGGACACATGGATCTGCACATAGCAATACTCTTACCTGACACCTGACTTAAAGCTCGGGTAAATATTGCCCACTCACACTACTTATATTGCAGGAAAAGATGTTTTTGTGTCTGTCTATGTCCAGTCCACTAACACAGCTCTTGATAAGTACAGATTGACAAAGCAGCAAATATATTACAGTATTTTTTTTTTTGTCTTTTTCGTGACCGGTAAGGGGATGGCAACCCTTAGTGTGGCGTCGCCCACACCGCGCTCAGCCAGTGAGCGCACCGGCCATCCCTATATAGGATCCGAACCCGCGGCAGAAGCGCTGCTGCGCTCCCAGTGCTGCACTCTCCCGAGTGCGCCACGTCTCGGCCAAAATATATTACAGTATTATTAATACAGTTATCCTAACAGGGCAAGTTTAAAAAAAAAGTGTGTATGTATATGTACATGTACATATATATGTATACATTGAAGAGGCACAGACCCTAAGAGAATAAAAAAATCAGTGCTTAGAAATAGAGCAGAGGGTTGGGAAAGGAGGAAATTTGGGAAATGAGGAAATATAGCAAATAGAGGAGAGAGAGGAATCTTAACTTTTTGCCGAGTAGCTTACATAACTTCCCTTATTAACTTCTCAGAACAGGTAGACGAAAGTAGGGGAAATCAGACCCATTTTATAAATGAGAAAACTGAGGCTTAGTGTTTCATAATTATGGCAAAAAAAACCTCAAGACACTGGATTGAAAGTAAAACAAACTCACCTAAACAAAAGTAAACTAAAGGAACAGGTTACTGTCTCATGTAACTGAAATGACTAGGGGGTATACCTTGTGTCTGTGTGTATAGTCCTGCTAAATACAGGGCTCGAATTCTCTTACCAGAACTCATTCTCTCTCTTTCTTTCAGCCCAGTGGCTCCTAACTCATGTTCCTACAAGCACAGAAACCTCCATACAGAAAGAGCCTTGACACGGCACTTGCCACATGTCCACCTCTGATCCAATCAAAGCAATCTTAACACCCTACATGACCAGGCCTGGGTTGCATGTCCATGCCTAGAGCTCAGCGTGGGAAAAGAGCTCACCCCAGAACACATCAACTTGGAGGAGTAAAGGAAGGGGGTGCAGTTATTTTCCCAAAAGTACCTTTTATGGAAAGGCATTCCTGGCACTCTGCATGAGTTTTCACATGTAGTGTAACCAAACCCCCCAAACTCAGTAGCTTAAAACATCAATACACATTCATTATCTGCCACAGTCTCTATAGGTCAGGAATTCGGCAATGGCTTAGTTGTGCAGTTCTGGTTTCTAATGAGGTTGCAGTCAAGATGTCACTGGGCCTACAGTCCCCTGAGGCTTAACTTGGACTGGAAGATCAATTTCCAAAGTGATTCGCTCACACGGCTAGCACAATGGCACTGGCTGCTGACTTGGAGCCTCAGTTCCTCCCCTGAGTCTTCACAATATGGTGGTCAGCTTGCTCCAGAGGAAACCATCCGTGAGACCAAGGCAGAAGCTGCAATGCCTTTATGGCCTGGTCTTAGAAGGCACAGAAAGAGAAATACCACATGTCACTTCTGCCATAGTCTACCAACCACACAAACCAGCTCCGATTCTTTGTGAAAAAAAGACTAGAAAAGGGTGTGAATATCAGGAAGTGAGGATCACTGGGAACCATTCTGAGGCCAGCATACACCTTCTCTAAGAGTTCAGTTTTCTCATACTTTACAGTTCCCTTCCATGCTTTAACTCTTTCTTCTTAGAACTTATCACTATTTAACATACTTTACTCATTGTCTGTTTGCCACAGTAGAACGTCAGCTCCGCGAGGACAGGAATTTTTATACATTTTGTTTACTATTCAATCTAACATGGCAGTTGGTACAAAGAAATCATTCAGTGAATGGAAGTGAGATGAATAAATGAAAGGAAAAAGGGAAATGGATGCCAGGCAGGCAGTAGCAGTAGATTCCCACTGTACTCATGAAGTCAAGTCTTGGAGAAGTCCAGCTTTTAGGACTTTTGCAAATCCATGCATGGATGTCCATATGCCTTACTGCGAGAAAATTTTTAAATAGACCCCAGTGAATTGGGCAATTTTCATAAAGCAAACTATTCTACAGTACTATCATGCATGGCAATCAAAGCTCAGGGTCCTTGTAGCCAACTTGAACTTGACAAAGGAAT
>NW_007726943.1:458773-479296 GCF_000696425.1 Galeopterus variegatus | reverse complement strand
GGGACCGGCAACGGGATCGCAACCCTCGGTGTTGCGCCCGCGCCGCACTCAGCCAGTGAGCAGGAACCGGTCACCACATGGGATCTGAACCCTCGGACGGGAGCGCCGCCACACTCCCAAGCGGCGCACTCTCCAGTGCGCCACCGGGCCGGCCCTTCAAAAGTCTTAAGAAGCAACATATTTATAACCAAGACCTCATCCCAACTATAACATCAGTGAAGGTAAATGCTGACAGTATATGTCCATTTTTTTAAAAAGCCATTCAGAAAAGAAAATCAGAATTGTACACATGGATCTGAATCTTAATGTCAAAATCCTTTTTTAAATTGTTACCCAAGTACAGGACCCACTTTACAATCATAGTACAACATGCTTGAAAAATAATGGCCATGACGGATTCTCCAGAAAGGTCAAAATAATCCTTATTACAACTTTATTACTGACCATAAAGAAAGTCAGAAACCATCCCTCTTGAAAAAGCACAGTGAACAAAAAGCCAAAATGCCTCCATTTCAAAGATTATGTGTAGGGCAGGATAAAGGCAGAGAGAGAGAAAAATAACATTTGGTATTGTCTTCAAACATCTTAGAAAGAAGACCATTAATACAGATGTTTTTGTTAAACTCCCTAAGATTAAGTTGCAAAAGCATTAGAAACACTTTCTGTCACCAAAAATATAGCCCCAACTGTATCAATACCATATGAGTTATCTATTGCTGCGTAGCAAATTCCCTCAAAATTCAATGGTTTAAAACCAATAACATTAATTACATCACTGTATCTAAGGGTCAGCCAATCTAGATAACCATAATCATAAAACATTAGAAAATTATGTGGCTCCTGAAAACTACTTTCTTAACCACACCTTCTAATCGTTTACTTTGATAAAGTTATGCCACTGAAGGCAAAAGAGAAGGAACTGATTATGCTGGCCATACCAGAACCCCAATCAGAATACATCTCTATCATTATTAAGTAACAATGAACCCGTCAAAAATAGTTTAATAATTCCAATCCTCCTAATGACAATTCTCAGGGATTTTAAAATTCAAATGTGCTTTAAATAGTAAGTATACTTCACTTTAGTCTGAGTCCTTGAAAATACTTCAAACAACCTGTTCCTCTACCATGCAAGTAAACAGGTATTAGATGTGAAAACCAAATTTTGAAAATGTTACTTAAGTTTGTATTGCTAAAACAAGGTAGGAGATACATTAGCAAATTTATTTGGTGGCAACAGATATTGCATATTTTCTGGCCACCCAGCACTGTCTTCCTCTCTTTTCCTAAAAGCAGCTGGGTTTTCTTTTATGTTAATATGTTTCCACAACTACATCCTTTCTTGACAGACCACTCAAGGAGAGTATTCACCCTGCCCTAGAGCAGACCCATCGTACAATGAATAGACTTTCAAATACAAACAGTGAAAAAACCTTCACATCAGGTTCTTCCCTGAATCTAATCCCTTCTGAGCTGGGTTTTTCAGCTTTCCCAGAGATTTCACAGCTCCTCTGTCTTTCTCCAACAAAGTCCATCTTTGCTTAAGCTTAGCCGGAGTAGCCTTCTGTTGTTTGCAACACTGACTGATACAGGGTAAGTGAATCTTGTATTATTTGTGGACTCAGTCTTAATGCCCTAGAGTGGTTGTTCAACAGCCAGGGCACTCTGCAATCAGTGAGCAGGCGAAAAGAGGGAGAGTTACTGTTCCTATTCTGAGAATCCCACCTAGCCTGGCACCTATCTTCCTGGTGCTGGAGTCCCTAACAAACCTAGTCACAGGTGCCGGTGCGAGCTTCCCCTTATCACACATATCACAGGGAAGCAAAATTGATGTCTATCTTTACATATATTCTATTTCATACATAGGTATGTTTTGCTTTGCAAAAAAGATCCCTAAGATTTGCTACACGATGGTGCTCTCACTTTTGCAGTGTCTATTAAAATTTTACATGGGCCAACCATAAACAGAAGCTTAGGTGTCGGTGGAGGCATGGAGGCAGATGTTCAGTAAAGTATCAATTCAATGTCGATAAAAAATAAACAATCTAAACACCTAGGGATGGAGAAGCAAATAAATAACCATGCAATAGCCACAACAAGAATATCCTTTGCAGCAGCTTAAAAAATGAAGGAAATATATATGAACTAATGTAGATAACATACACAAGGCACAACTTTTTAAAAGTGTATTATTTATACACACACATACAGAAAAACATATATAGAAGAACAAGGATATTAAATATTTCCCAAGGAGATATGAACATATTCACAAAAAAATGAAGGAAATATATATGAACTAATGTAGATAACATACACAAGGCACAACTTTTTAATAGTGTATTATTTATACACACACATACAGAAAAACATATATAGAAGAACAAGGATATTAAATATTTCCCAAGGAGATATGAACATATTCTCACACACACACAATAAAAGCAAACTAGTAGTATATGCACAAAACCAGTGACAGCTTTTATTTGAGAGTAAAGGGAGAAGGATCTGGGATTAGAGAAGTGAGTGAATGAGGTTTGTTTTTTTCTTTTAAAGACGTAGGTTTTTGTTTTTATTTTTTGTAGCTACTATGCATTTTTTTAAATTTTAATTTATCAATATACAATGTAGTTGATTTTCCTGTCCCTTTACCAATTCCTCTTTCCTCCCTCCCCCGCCTCCCTCCCCCACATCCACATCATAACTCTTCACTGGTCTTAACGAGTTCAAGGAATTGTTGTGATTGTTCTGTCTTCTTCCCCCAGCCCCCATTTATTTGTTTGTGTATTTATTTATTTATTTATTTATTTTTATTAACTCCCACAAATCAGTGAGAACATTCAGTACTTCTCTTTCTGTGCCTGGCTTATTTCACTTAATATAATTTTTCTAAATCCATCCATGTTGCTGCAAATGGGAGTAATTCTTTTTTTTTTCTTTTTTTTAATAGCACAGTAGTATTCCACTGTGTAGATATACCACATTTTCCTTATCCACTCATCTGATGATGGGTATTTAGGCTGGTTCCAACTCTTGGCTATTGTAAATAGAGTTTCAATAAACATGGGAGTACAGGTATCTCTTTGACATGATGATTTCCATTCCTCTGAGTATATTCCCAGGAGTGGAATAGCTGGGTCATATAGTAGATCTATCTGCAATTGTTTGAGGAACCTCCATACCATTTTCCATAAAGGCTGCACCATTTTGCAGTCCCACCAACAGTATAAGAGGATTCCTTTTTCTCCGCATCCTCACCAGCATTCATCATTCTCAGTCTTTTGGACATTAGCCATCCTAACTGGAGTGAGATGATATCTCAAAGTGGTTTTGAATTGCGTTTGAGGGAATGAGATTTGTATCAAACATTTCAGTTCTTTATCAGGAGAATGTAATTATGTACTGCTTATAATAATTAAAACTTATTCATATAAATATAGCAGCCTTAAAAAATTCAATTCAAATTAAGTCCATTCAGCTATCTGAACCTCGCAGAAAAATAACTAAAATAAAAGGAGTTTCACCTGTTCTGGAAAAATGATTCCAGGCACAAAGTCCAAGGTTAACTAGTTAAGCATCACAACCCTTCTGGACTTGCCATGGGTATACCTCAGATTTACTCTATGATAGTTTTGGCTACTCCACTGTACCAAAGAAAAGAAAGATTCAGTGTCTAAGTGCAGTCCCCTTTTGATTACTGTGTAGGCTTCCCTCACACAGATCATTTTCTATTTCATCAGGCTCATCACATTCTCTCCAATAACACGTAGCAGTGCCTGAGCTTCAGGTAGCCACAGTAAATCTCATTCTCATCACTTACCCTGTTTTATTTCAAATCCATTTTCCAGGAAAAGCTTGCAAATCATTTGAATCATATAGCACTCTTTTCCCTCAACTACATGTATCTTTTCACTGCATTTCTAGTTTACAAAATAAAAGCCTGTAAAATTATTCATGAAATTTCCCATGCTGCAGGTTCCAATAATTTATTCAGATAAGAAATGGATAAAACAAACCATCCACCATTATGCTGATTTGAAAGCACTACTTGTGGCCATGGGTTTATGAAGAATGTTATCTATTTCCATCCTGTACAAATTTAGGAGAAACTGTGGTTTCCTGTTCTAGGGTGTTGTCCAAAAACGACTCCACAGAAGTCTGTAAAAATAATCCTTGGCGTTTTGTTTCCAGAGGAATACTTGGAGTGTTTCCCACTGAGAAAGGAAATGGGCTTGTCCCAACTGCAAAAGGCCCAGTGTACTCCAAAGACTGCAAGAACAAACACAATTTGGGGTTGAACAATGTTTACTGAAGTCAGTATTTCACAGGCACTATAGGATGGGGCTACATTATCGTGTCAGGTAAGTTTGGTTCCATTTTTCAGCTGGGTGACCTGCTATGAGACTTCCTTAAACCTCAGTTTCCTCATCTATAAAATGGGGATTAATTGAGTCACCTCCCTCATTATGAGATTTATAGTAGGGATTAAAATTAATTCATTGTGTTTAGCAGAGTGCCTGGCACATAGTACAGGCAAAATAATGGTATTTTATACATATATACATATATGTGTGTATATGAATGCATGTTTATCATTAAATAAAGTATTAGATTGAGTATGAAACCACTCAAGATAGTTTACTGAGCTATTTAGAAGATAGCAGCTCTTTATGTTACATGTTCAATATAGAAATGACTTCAGTTTAACAAAACATTTAATGAATAAAAATAGTCCTAAATAACAATTCTAATATGAAAAGATAAGACATTTTCAAGAGTCATATGAGTTGCTATAAAAGGTATATTAAGATACTCTAAAGTATAACTCCACTTTAAAAGAACATCCTTAACTTGAAAAGGTAAAAAAATGCAAATCCTCCTTCAGCATTTCCCTTTCATTCTGACTCACTGAAGGTGAAGTTTGCCAACAGAGGCATTTTGGAGCCAAGAGGAGCTACTCACATGCCAGGCACACAAACTGCTCTCACTTGACCAGGGACCATACAGAGCACACCTAGCAACCAAAGTGCAACCTCATAAAAAGACGGCAAAGACTACAGAGAGGCCAGTGACTTCAGCCCCACCAGAGGTCACGACCACTACAGGCAGATCCAGATCCCAATGGAGGAGGGGGGAATAGCTTGCAGGGAGGTTTTCACCTCTACTCGGGACCTAGGAGGCTCTTTACTGCCAGCCCTTGTCATGAGCCACTCCAGGGACAGGTTCTCTGGCATCCATGATGCTCCAGCCAAAGGAGGAGATGCACAAGAGTTTCATAATATGTGCTCAGCCACAGCTCCAAACTAGAAAGCCTCTGCAATGCTCTCCACCGTGGAGCAGTCATCAAACCAGAGCAACAAACCTTCATCTGCCCCAACTATTCACAGCTCACGGCAGCAGCCGAGGCGTCCTTGCAAACACTTTCATAGAGTCTGAAGAAGACAACAAGGGGGAAAGCAGAGCTGGATACAAAGGGATCTATAGATAGAATGCAGTTATGTAAGAGTCTAACCAGGGAGGCAGAATCAGAAATTCATCCCACACAGGAGAGAAGGTCGTCTTGGCCACTGTCTCCATCTCCTCCAGAACAGGAAGTCCCTGTGAATATTTGGCCATGTTAACCAGTCCAGTTTTAAGGCAGAGATTTTTTTTTTTTTTTTTTAATCATTTATGTGTTTTACTCTAGCCTGTGAATATTTGGCCATGTTAACCAGTCCAGTTTTAAGGCAGAGATTTTTTTTTTTTTTTAATCATTTATGTGTTTTACTCTAGATTTCAGGACAAAGAACATACTTCATATAACTCACTCAAGCGTTTTCTATTTTTCAAGCTTGAGCTTTTGGGGTTATGAGCTGCCTGGAATCCCCCAAAGAGTGTTGTCCCCACAAGAACTTTCTGAAATGATAGTCATGTTCAGGAACTTCACTGTCCAATGTGGTAGCCACATGTGGCTATTGAGCACTTAAAATATGGGAGTGAGACTGAGGGTATTCATGTACTAGGGCCACCGTAACAAACTAGGTGACTTAAACAACAGAAATCTGTTGTTTCATGGTTCTGGAGTCCAGAAGTCCAAGACCAAGGTGTTGGCAGGGTTGGTTCCTTATGAGGGGAATCTCTTCAGTGCCTCCTTCCTAGCTTCTGGGGGTTTGTTGGCAACCTTTGGTGCTCCTTAGCTGGCAGACGCATCACCCTGATCCCTACCTTCAAGTTCATGTGGTATTCTCCCTCTGTTGGTGTCAAAATTTTGCCTTTTTATAAGGACAACAGTCATACTGGATTAGGCGCCACCCTACTCCAGTATGACCTCATCGTAACTCCTTACATCTGCAATGACCCTATTTCCAAATAAGGTCACATTCTGAGGTACTGAGGGTTAGGATTTCAACATATGAATTTGGGGGAAGGAGGGAAACAATTCAACCCAAAACACTGAGAAACTGAATTTTTAATTTTATTTCATTCTACTTTGAATTTGAATAGCCATATGTGGCTAGTGGCTACCGGACTGGACAGCACAGCCCCAAATATTTTCTCTTTCACTGTGCTCATTCACCAAGAGCTTGCTCGGCTCTATGGGCACGGTGCAAGCTCTATGCACGGCAGGTACTGTTCCCACCAGTTACCCAAGGAGAAAGCCCAAGTTCAGAGAGCGTAAGTTCTTATACTTCGTTGAAGGTCAGAAAGCCTCTAAGTGACAGAGTCAGAGTCAGGATATGAATCCAGATAGGTGTTTTTTGACTTCGAAGGCTATGCCCTGAGCTTCTCCAGCAGCTGCCCCCTTTACAATTTAACTCTAAAACTCTCCTGGGACATGCAACAGTCACATAAATGACTACATTTCTATCTGCCTCTCGTAGGAAGACAATTCATCGCTCAGATATTAATTGCTATTGTATGGATTAAATACTTGCTATTGTAGCTTTGAGCCTTAACAATGTAACAATAATTGTCTCTTAAATATTACACATATAAATAATAAAATATAGCAATGAAAAAGTTTTAGAGCATTTATCAAGGGTTAGATACTGAAGTGAGTGCTTTATACAGATTTTTTTCAATCTTCCCAATACTTACTATTATCCCTATTGAACAGATGAGTAAACTGAGGCTGTCAAAGGTTAAGCAATTTGCTTCACATTACAGAGCAAATGAATGGTCCATCTAGGACCCAAACGCACAGCTGCTGGGATTCCCAACCTCTTTCTCTGAAGCCCTCTGTCATTTCACTTCATACACCTTATTAATACATATATGTTTATATACCAACAAAAATAACAGAAAAGTCTACATTATATGATATTAAGTATTTCACAGCCTCTGAAGGGATTCATCTTACAGAGTCCACCCCGTGTAACACAGTGAACCAAAAAAGCTTTCTTTTCTCATCTTCCACAATATACACCTTAAGCCAAATGTGTTCCTTGAATACATTGCTGGGGAGAGAGGTTTAGCTCAAGTCACAGCTTTGCATGGGAGTTTAAGGATGAAGTATGCAATTTTAAAAACGACATCGTAGGTTTTCTAGGGGAAAATTGAAATGTTATTTCAAGTCCCAGGATAATAAGATCAATAGACAACTTCCCAGTGGAGACATTTGCCTTTGATGGCTTAAAGCAACAGTCTCTGCTGTTTGCCTCAAGAGGCCACCCCACAGTTTAATTGTCCTCCCTGTTAGGTTATTTGTCCTAAAATTCTTTGTGTTACATTCCAACGTGGTAACCACAAGCACTCCCAAGTAATCGCCCTCTCTCTGTTTTCTGCACCCACTAAAAATCCTTCATTGTTTAACAGTTCATTCACAGAGTCCCTACCAGGTATCTGTCAGGTGCCTTTTAAATCATTAATACATTGAAAACACAAAAGAAGAATATAAAACAGCCTCCACCCACTAGATGCTTAAAGCAGGCTGCTGGGGTAAGTGTGACAACCCTAAAAGAAACAGAATGACAAAATGAATGGATCAACTTTCCCTTTATTCATAAACAACCATATAAACAATGAATATTGAGCACCTAGGTATCAAGCACTGCAATAAGATTTGGCACAACAAATAAGCCAGATATAGTCTTGCCCTATTTATATAGTCAAAAAACCTTTCAACTACTGCAATTATTTCATGTAGGTATCCCTAAACTATCTAAGCATTTAATATCTTTTTAAAGTCATATAATGACTAAAGCTAGGCTTACCAGATTAAGCAAATAAAATACAGATGCCCAGTTAAATTTATTTTTTATTTTTTTGGTGGCTGGCCAGTATGGGGAGCCAAACCCTTGACCTTGGTGTTGCAAGGCAGCACTACCCAGTTAAATTTAAACTTTAAATAAAGGACAAATAATTTTGGTATGTCACAAATACTGAATTATTTGTCCTAAACATTTGTACTAACTAAAAAATTATTTGTCTTTTATCTGAAGTTCAAATTTAACTGGGTGTTCCTTTATTTTATCAGGCAAGTCTAACAGATCGTTTGGCCAGTAATATTAATCTGTAAAACAAATATGAAATATAGATTTTTGTACCACAGCTTAAACCGTTAAGAACTTCTGGCAAATTACTATGTAAAAATGCTTGTGTTTAAGTGTGGAAGCATGGAACAAGAGAACCTGGATCACCACATACTTGCACGACAGTGGTTCTGAAGAGCAACCCCCAGGATTGTGTAACACAGCAACCCTGATGAGTGAACAGAAAATGGAAGGTTTAACAAAAATAAAACACTAGAGGAATCAATGCAGTGATGAACAGGGCAAGAGATCAATAAGCCTGTCTTTGAGTATGCTATCACACCCTATAACACATTTAATCCAAAAAAGTCAAGGTTAGCAACCTGCCCCTCCAAACATCTATCAATTTTATGTGCATCCGTCACTCAGTAGCAGGAAACTTTCTTACTGTTTCTAGAGGGAATGCCACATGCTTGAATAGCAACCTGCCCCTCCAAACATCTATCAATTTTATGTGCATCCGTCACTCAGTAGCAGGAAATTTTCTTACTGTTTCTAGAGGGAATGCCACATGCTTGAATGGTGGTGTATTCATTGTGACACACACATGCACACATACACACAAACACACTTGCAGTCTCTCTTACCAGCCTGGTGATCTGCAATCCTCAGCTCAAGTCTTCACTCTGGACCTTAGTCAGTACCAGAACAGTCCCCAAGGGAAGATCTGTCCCAAGATCCAGATCTGCCTTCACTCGTGTCACCTGTATTCCAGGACTAGAGAGGAAAGATTCTGAAGGCCCACACTGAATCAACCCAACTTATTTTTAGTATGTGCAGGGCATTTATTTAAGTTACGCTGTAGCAGAGACTTCTACTGTGACAACAAAACTTGTTTCTTTTTCTTGTGAGTGACACAGGTGAAGTGGATTTCCCAAACTCCCTCATTGTAGTGCAGGTGTGGGCAAAAGAGACCATTCAGGCCAATGGAATGTGGCAGAAGTGATGTGCACTTCCCCAGGCCTGATGCATACAATGTTCCCAACTTAGATGGGGATGGCAGGGCTATAAGACAGAAGGAACCTGGGCCCCTGAATGACAACCTGGATGGAAGCCTACTGACCAACCACACTGGCATTACTAACTGTGTGTGAGTTAAAAACAAACTTATTCTGTTGAACTACTGAGATTTAAGAGCCAGACACAGCCATCAGCATTATTAATATAAGCCCATGCCATTGCAAATGAAATGAAAATAGAAATTATATTTTGTGAAATGTCTGGCATCTCTCTTACAACTCTGTTGCTCTGGCCTAATTTATAACACTTCCAACTTTATAGAAAATGACTCTTCTAAGTTCCATATTGAATCATTCTGCAAAGAAAATCCAGTTTTGCTGCACATGCCGATTTCAGCTTTCATAAGTCACATTACTACCAATATTTGGAAATGGCTAAGTTAAGTCTATAAGTCATCTGGACCACGAACCAACAGAAAGAATTGGAAAAAAAACAAAAGTAAATATCAAGGGTTTATAATACAAGAAAAAGCATACTCTAAAGTTAGTATTTAAAATAGTAAGCCAAAAGAATACATATAGATACACAGGGCCTAGAAATGGACCCATTCTGCCCCAACACTGTGCATTTAGACAGGGCTCCTAAATCACCAGGCTGGCATGTAGGAAGGTTAGCTCCAAGGATCCCAGAAGGCTGAACTCTTCTCTTGCAGTTCCCACTGGCTGGTAGCCTTCTATAGGACTCCTGCACTTCCCAGCTACACAGACAGCCCACACTTTCTCCTTAATTCCATAAAAAATACTTGATTCGCCTCAATTGAACCTCAAAAAGCTGTCTTGGTCTCTGGCTTCCCTTGCCTCCAACAGCTCAGACAGAGCAGCTTCTCAGGGAGATGGCATCGCGTCAGTCAATCTCACGCAGAGGTCGTGAGGAGAGCCATCCATATGTCCCACACTAAGCTTCCTTCACCGTGAGGACACAGTGAGAGGCCCAACCTTGCACGGATATATCCATCTATCATCCTTTATTTACACACTTACCTGTTCCCAAGCAAGGTCACCATGCCATAGTATTTTCTTTGTCTCTTACTTTTAGTTTATTGCAGTTGGTAAATTGCCAGTGGATGGAAGCACATGATTATCCTTTTGTGCAGCCATTTCCTAAGCATGAAAACATTTCTCGAGGGCAGGATAACGGGGGTGGTGAAAGGGGACTAAGTTTAATCACATCTCATTTGACCTGACAGTGAAAAGAATTCAATAAAAAGATTTAAAAGAGTCCACCTTGTATCTCTGATTAGTTCAATGCCCCATTAGTCTGTGTAATGACTTTATACCTACAAAGATTTTTTTCTTCCTCTCTCTTTTAAAAGAAAGAAAAAACTTCACAAAACTAAAATCACTGTAAAGAGAGCAACAGGCTCTTGATCTCTCCCATCTAGAGAGTGCACTGAAAGTTTTCACTTTAACCCACGTCATTTCAACAACCGTTTGACTTAGAAGACCAAATAGAAAGGTTTTCCCCCTCACTATAATATGACTATGTTAAATACATATACAACACCTCATTAACATTTTTTGTTTGAGCTTCCGTTAATAGTCATAATATATGAGCTGATGCTTTCTTTTTCTATCTTTTGAACTTGGTAAAATAATCAGTGGATGGAAAAAGGCGTTATTCTAATTATCTATATCCTGTATATTTGTTTACATGCATATTGTCCATCTTCAACACCATCTCTCCCTCTCCTAATTCCAAATAGTAAAAAAAAATAATAATAATAATCCTCTGTCCGATGCACCCACACACAGAGAGTGCCCAGCCACTCAATGACTCTCTGATGAATAAAGAATATTTATTCCTAGAGCTCAAACTGACATGACCAAAGCAAGAAAGTTACGTGATTCTCACTCTGACATCATTTGTAATAAACCCCAATTACACACGCATTAACTGCTTATTAGATCACTTAGCTTAAGAGATGAAAACTTAATGTTTTGATGCCCTAGAACAATAGGATACATTTGCCCAAATCTTAATTCAGTGCAAGATATTCACTTCTTAGATTATATGGGTTTATGGCCTTCAATATTTTAAACTTTAAAGATTTTGTATCTACAAGAACACAGATCAAAATGGGCCCTGGATATTTAGACACTGAGTTAACAAAGAATATTCTTAAGAAAGTTAACTATATTTACCCAAAAAATTAAAAGCAACCTAAATTACTAACTAGAGCAAAATCTTATTAATCTTAAATAATATCTTAAGTGAATATCTTGCACACTGAATTAAGATTTGGGCAAATGTATCCTATTGTTCTAGGGCATCAAAACATTAAGTTTTCATCTCTTAAACTAAGTGATCTAATAAGCAGTTAATGCGTGTGCAATTGGGGTTTATTACAAATGATGTCAGAGTGAGAATCATGTAACTTTCTTGCTTTGGTCATGTCAATTTGAGCTCTAGGAATAAATATTCTTTATTCATCAGAGAATCATTGAGTGGCTGGGCACTCTCTGTGATTTTTTACACAATCATTTAAAGTAATATGAGTTAGTCACTACAAGTGCCTAGACTTTAATACCACTAGAAAATGCTTATGACATAGTATCAAGAGGAAAATGCAGACACATATCTAAATATATATGTGCATATAAACTATAAGTGTATACATAAATATAGGTGTGCTATATTCCCTAAATCCTATGACTACATGAATTCTGAAATATACAGTCATTTTAATAACAACTTTTTTGGAGGAAAAAGAAATGGCACACCACATAAGAGTCACATAACTCTGAGATGCATTAGGATTATAAAATAAACCAAACGTGTGAGGGGTATGAGTTTTATAAAGAAGAAAAATCTGTAAGGGGGTGAGAATTGAGGGGACAAAATAAAATGTCAAAAGTGGTTATTTTTCCCTAAAGTAATTAATTGCTATTATTATTTCTCTAAATTTTTCTTTTTTTTTCTAACTTCTCTATATTGAGCACATGTTGCCTCTACAACCTTAAAATAAACTCCATCAAAATTTTTCTAAAGCATTTTTCAAACAAGAAAGTAATGTAGCTAGATAAGTTTGTATTGTTTCATAAAGCAAATCCTGTCTTTTCAGTTGAAACCCCAACTCTGTCAAGCTCCATTTCAAACTTTTTAGGCTGTGGCCTTTGGATCTGGTCCTTCCTAGAAACTACAATCTTTTGGCAGTTGGAGAATATTTATTGTTTTACTTTAGTTTGTTTTTGCATTTATCTTCCTTGCTGACCTGGGGCTTCCAGCAGCAGCTGGACACATTTTTAAAAGAACAGAACAATATCACAGAAAATTCTCTTCTATCTACCACTTTCTATGCATCTAAAACAACACTCATTCTACAAAGGCCAAACTGAGATTCATCTAACAGTAAATATTTTTCAGGTGTAATCAACTTACGAGATATTTAAAATATGCTAAACACATCCAATATGCCTTTCCTGCCCCCAATAAAAATAATTTCCTCTGAAATTTATTTTCTCAGTAATGCTTCTTACTTTAAAGCCTATAAATGAAAGGTTATCTGTTATCTTAAAGGAGATATATACCTTGGTGGTTTTAGATTTGCTTGCAACATTAAAAATTCTCTGGTAGTAACATATAAATCAGAACCTACGTACTTCTCTCACTCCTTATTGAATTCATAAAGCATTAGTTTTCCAGACATTTTAATTAATATGTGCTAACTTCACACTATTGTTGACTTAAAGACTAGTCCATTAAGCATGAAAAGCTTAGATTTTATATAGCTCCTTTTTAAATGCAAACTCTCAGAAATCTGGAAACAAAGACACTAATAACATGCTATCAATTTTATTTACAGAAACAGAAGACAAGAATTAATTCCAAATGACAGTTTTAGCAGGAGAAAGCAAATGAAGAAGAAAAGGCTCAGGGAAAGTGGCAAGAATGCCCAATTTCTCACTGTTTGACCAGTCATTTGATATGGAATGTCATGGTATTGTTAAAATAAAACCTAGTCAAATACTTTTTTAATGCTTTTTCTAACTTGATATTTGATGCAAAAGGTCCAGTCTACACAAGCAAATCTAAGGCATCACTTATTGAAGAGATCATCTTTACTTAAGGGATTCCTAACCATAAACTGCTACATAGAGTTTTAAAGGAAAAGCTTGATTTTAGTCACCCTGTAGGCCAGAATATCACATCGAAGACACTCTGTTCATTCATTTTAGTCCAATCATTACAGAAACAGACTTACTGAGTCACACACATCAAAAATTCAAAGGCATGCCAAAACTTACTAAGAGACTAAATTTGGCAATCTTATTTTGAAATTTAATTCAAAAGGAATCTTTCAAAGGAAAAAGAAAAGTATATATAAGTGTGTAGTTTTTTTGGCCTGAATCTGTAGTCAGGCCCAGTTTCTAGGATGAATCATTCAATGCAAAAAAACACAAATCTTCAGTTGGTCTCAGGTAGGAAGCCCAATAGCAGGATCTTCCCAAGATAACTGCTCCATGACTGGTTCTGGTGCCTTCACCGTCTGTAGAAACCTGCCTTCGTAGCCCAGTCCCTTCCCACTCACCGTATCTGGAGTCTCTGTCCGTTGTTTTAACATCCAGTTATGGTGTTATGTACTGAACTGTGCCACACACCCCCATTCATATGTTGAAAGCCTAACACCCCATGTGATTGTATTTGGCGTTACGGCTCTCAAAGAGGTTAAATGAAGTCATAAGGGTGGGGCCCTAATCCAATAGGACTGATGTTCCTCTAAGAGGAAGAGGAAAGAAGAGGAAAGGCCACGTGAGCATGCAGAGAGAAGGTGGCCATCTGAGAGACAAGGAGAGGCCTCAGGAGAAACCAAACCTGCTAACACCTTGATCTTAAGACTTCCAGCCTCCAGAACTGTGAGAAAAAAAAATTTGTTGTTTAAATCACCCAGTTTTTGATATTTTGTTACATCTTCCTGAGACTAATATACCTAGCTTCAGTGTCTTCACCTGTTTTTGATGACCCCTCAAAACTAATCACTGAAGTCACCTCCAAGTTGAAAATAAGGTACATGAGAACCCATACAGACATTCCTCATCCCTTTCCTTCACCTCAAACACAAAAATCCAATGCTAAATTCCCATTCAATCAAGAAGATACTGCTGGCCTGCCCTTGTTTATGACTTACTTTTGGACTGCATATCTGTATTCAGACATTGGCAGTCTAGTACCCTCTACATCCCTAGCATTCAGCAAGACATGGGTAAATAGGAGCCCTGCTTGTGAGTCACATTCCATGCTGTCTTACACCATTACACATTTCAGGAGGTATTGCTGGGTAAGTGTCAAAAGCTCAAGGTCTAAAGTCAAAGAGACCTGGCTCCAAACTGAACTTTGCCCACTTAAAAACTGTGTCATCTTGAGCAGGTTATTAAAACTCACCACAACTCTATTTCCTCAACTATAAAATGATGGCAAGCAATATCTGATATCCTTAATGTCAGGCCTCAATATCAATAACTTCTGGGAGGCATAAAGCAAGGTGTCTGAAAGGTAGGAAGAGCATAGTAAATAATAGCTGTTATATCTTGTTATCTCTATCCCTAAATGAAGCTGGCAGCCAGGAAAGATGAAAGCCTAGTGGCTTGTTCTGGAATCGAGCCTGCCACCCCTCCCTGTACACCAACACCAGGCCTGTTACACCACAAACCACATTCACTGCAACCATTTCCCAGCACTGATTATGTGCGACAAACTCAAAAACAAAGGTGGAAGGTGAGGGGTGCCTGTACCTGAGAAGCTCGAGGCTAGTGAATGAAACAGACAAGAGGTACAAATTATAATAAAGGCACAAACAGAGAACAATGGTTTGGAAAGAAGAGAAGAGATTGGGAAGGTAAAAACTCACCAGCAGTTCCCCCCCACAGCTCTAAGAACAAGGATCAGGCTCAATGTCAAAAACACCCAAAGAACCATTAATTTGCAGTGGGGCCCAGGTATGGGTACTTTTAACACATGCTCCAGGTAATCTTGATGGAAAAGCAGGTTTGAGAACTGATGTAGATTTCAGGATGCCATCAAAGTCAAATCATCAAGGGCTTGGCTGGTGGCAATAACATGATCCAACTGAGTAAGAAAACTGACTTCATTTACACAGGAGCCTGGAGCAGGGGAGGACAACACTGGAGACAAGAAAGGCTGACTAGCAGCTGATGCAGTAATCTATACCTCTTCTCCCAAGATACCGCTGAGGTGGAGTCACAGTAATGAACAAAGGCAAGGCAGCATGCCTCTCACCCAAACTTGACAGCAGGATTCTGACTACAAATATAAATAATCTTTCAATGGACTTGACATTTATGATGCTGGATCTTAGGTGTATTTGAACTTTATTTCTGTATTTAGCTGAAGCAAAGATGGAAAGCTCAAAGAGATTGTAAAAATGAAACAAATCCAAAAACATAATAATAATAAGCCTACAAAAGTAAGCTTGACAATCTGGCTGAAATAAAATCCAATGGTCTAAGTTCTGAGCCCTTGATTCCTGATATGTCTACTTTAAAAAACTTTCAGAATAAGAAACCAAAATTAGCACCTCACACTAGAAGCAGATTTTAAAATAAACTCAACAGTAAAAAAAAAAACTTCTGTGCTGTAAATTGCTCCCTTACTGGGAGAATATCTTTGAGAAATCATCTTAAGGCCAAAAAAGAAATCTTTATGAACAAACTTGACAATATAAATATTCCAGATCATTCCGAGACCAATTGTTATCAAAGCTCAATCTAACAATTGTAACTGAAAGAGGTTTTTTTGTGAAGAAATGATTCGAGGGAGGCAACGTGTCAAAAGAAGATGCTATAACAAATAATTTCCTTTCAAGGCAAATGTCTTTTTTGACAAATAAGCTAAAGGAAAGAATATAAGAATAAGCTATCTGTAACGTTTACTTGCCCAAGAAAAATACCTTCTGAAATCCTGAAGCTGACCTCTACTTTATTAATCATATGAAGTTACTGTGACTAATTGAAGCAGCAATGTAGATAAGAAATAAAGAAAACCTACAACCTTGTGGATAAGAATACCTAACATTTAGACAGAACTCGCCTTTCAAAGATGAGCTTCCATAGAAATTTCAGCACTAAAGGAATGAAGTACAGAGGAATGCAAGAGAACTGGCAGGAGATAAATGACCCACCAGGGCTTGGGCACACACTTTGGTACATCCTAGCAGGATCTCTATTTGGTCTAGAATTGCCACCAACACTACCCTAAACATAGAATCTACATTTCTGAAATAACCTAGATTAAACCAGTGAAAGCTCTTGATATTTCTTCTGCACGGTTTTAAGTAGATTTGCTATACCAAAAATGTGCACACAATTTTGATAGATATACCAAATTGTCCTGCAAAATTATGGGCATTGAAGTATATGTTCTATAGAAAATTTAGGGTCCTTTGTGGAATCCATTTATAAATTTTCAGTCATGACACTCAACTTACATGTCAGGCCAACTCTACTCCACCTGTCCAATAAAAAGAAGCAGAAAAATACAGAAGATGAGAGCACCAAGTCTTTTGTCCCAGTGGAATCATTCAGACTCAGTTTACTTAGCTGTAAAATGGAGATAACAATACCTGCCCTATACAACCACTGGGGGGAAATGGGTGAGATAATTTGAGATAAGGGGCTGACACCCTGATGGCAGCACACAGAAGTTAACAGTGCCAGAAGGCATGGGTTCAAGTCCAGACCAGTCTCTTATCAGCTATGTGAGTGTGGGCCAAATATTCAACTTCTCAATGCCTCAAGATTCCCTTCTGAAGACTGTAAAAGTACCTACTTCCTAGGGTTGTTAAGATAATTAAATGAGGCAAAGGGTTTTGAGCAGTGCCTGGCATGTAATAACATTTTATATAATATATATATATACACACACACACACACACACACATACATATATAAAATATATATATAATATTTGCTGCCTAAAATAACAACTATCTTTTATATATTTATTTATATATTTATAAAAGATAGTTATTATCGTAGGCAGCAAATTCAATATTCCAAACTCTATTTCCAAATCCAATAATTTTGAAAGTGGAGGTTCTATCACCATGTCAAAACCAAAAGCACAGCTGCGGGGAGAATATGCCCATTACAGCTAAATGGAAATGTGAATTCATTTGCATGGAATTGTGCATGCAAAGCACCTCCTCCTTCTTGTTAGGCTGAACTACATGATTACACTTATTTTGGCAGATATAATTTCTTGATTGACTCTTTCTGGGATATTTATAAGATACAAATGTATAAATTAATGTATAAATGAAATGCTTCATCTAGAAACATTTTTAAAATATTAAATGTTTTTTATGAACATCACCACCTAGAACAGTTATGAACAATTAGAATGTGAGTTTATCCTCACTTTTCTCTTTCAATAAATAATTTTTTATCAGGCTGGCCGGTTAGCAAAATTAGTTACACCAATTCCTGCTCAGAACACCAAGGTCCAGGGTTCAATCCCTGTTAACAGCCAGCCAAAATACAAAAACAAAAGTCATTTTTTAATCTTCCCATCAGAAGCAATTAGAAAAATTTTACCACCACCAATACCTATAAATGTGTGTGTATGTGCACATGTGGGCTTATGTTTAGCTCTGTCTACATACACAGTTTCAACCAACAATCCTTAAAGAAAAAAAATCTTTTTTCAATGAGGAAAAAGTCTTAAAAATATCGTTTCCTATAAGAGGAAGAAGTCAAAAAACACCCCATATTTGGTAGAGCTTTATCTCTGGGTCACTGGGCACAGACATTTTCCCAACTCGTCCATTCCTAAAATTCCCAAGTCTTTAATGTGGGAAACAATTGGAGATGGAGTCATTGGATTAACACAGTAAAAAGATAACAGATGGATGTCATCCACAAGAGGGGAATGAAAGATGCTGGGAGTCTAACTGCACTTTCACCCGGATTGAGCATTAAGCAAGGAAAGTAATTTGAGGTGTAAAAAAAAAACAAAAGAAAAAAAAACAGGTGTCACCTGAAATTAAAAATGAAACAAAAGGTTCTTTTCTGTGTGTGATATATTTATAACAGGCAAAAATTATCCCAATGATTTTATGCAAGTTACGTGACTTAAAATTGTTTACTTAACTGCTTCACTTCTTAACAGCTTATTCCTTCTTTTCACTATAAATGGATCTTATGTTCTTTCACAAAAGCTGTGAGACAGATGTTTATACACATTCTTAATATATTTCAGTGAAAAAGTCTGGAACATCCGCTGGGAATATCCTGGGCTCTGGCTGAATTTGATCCCTCCATGAAATTAGGATAGATGAACATAGGGCCTTACCTCAGAGAGATTAAGTATAAGGATCACTACAGGAATATACTTCGCAGCTAAATGTCCATCACTGTCCTGATATTCCTCAAAAATCTGAGAATATCAGACTGCGCAAGTTAAGCTTTCCAATGTTGAACCAGAATGTTTGCTTAAACATTCTCATTAGGTCTTAAAAAAAGAAAGAAAGCCACCAAGCAAAAACAAAGCACAAACTTCATGTTGGCTCCACAAATGATGTGCTGATAGCTACTGGTGAGGAAAACCATCGCCAGTTTTAAATAAGTCAGAGATGGAGAGAAAACTGTCAACAAATCTGTCAAAAATCAGCAATCCTAGAGAAAGCCCCTAAAGTTTGTTTTTCATTTAAAAAGTAAATAGATAGTAGACAAACATACAGATACATACATACATACATACATAAGATTTCTGTGTTTTATCATTGAAATTCAATCACACAACTAAATTCAAAATCATCAATACAAAAGGCAATAGTATTTTTTATTACAAGAGAGTAAGACAGTTCACACTGTACAATTCCAAAGCATATAGCAGTCTCAAAATTTACACAGTGAAGTTTCCAAAAATATGCCAATTCTGATTTGCTACACAGGCTTTCAGAACTGGCAGTATTCCCAGGGTTATGCCAGATGACATCACAGCATTTCTCAGAGCCGGTTTTCAAATGCATTTTTAAGTGAATAAATTTGACCAGCATTTGATGTAAATCTCACTTTTAAGGACAACTACTGCATGTAACAAAGATACTGCCTTCACGCTGCAGTATTTAAATCACCAGACGCAAGGTTTTTCCTTTTTTCTGTAAGATATGCACCACATGGAGGGTACAAGAACCTCATGGCATTATTAAAACTAAAATGAACAAAGCGGTCTTCTTTAGTTGCATGCTGAACCAACCTCCCCAGACCCATCACAAGCAAGACAACCTACTCCCCAAGAACACACAGGTGCTTTGTCTCCTTTCACTCTAAGTTCAGCACCATGATGCAGCAGCTAAATAAAATTAATGAGTGATTATCTGGACTGTATGCCTCTCACATAAGGATGACAGAGATTTTCAATAAAAACAGAAAAAGGAAACTGTGCTATACAAAACAATGCCGAAATCCTGCAAGAGTCATCAGTGATGGACATATACTTTTCTTGTGGGTTAATACACTCTCCCTGACAATACTGTCAACTGATTTGATAACTCTAGCACAGTCAAATCTGAGAGAGAGAGAGAGCGCATGCAACAGGAAGGGTCAGACAGTATTTGCTTTCGGAGTATTTAACCCATGAAGGCTTTCTTTTGGCCTGATCCTTTAAGCTGCAGTATTTCCCTGGTGGCATCGTTTAAGGCCACGATCAGGCTAAGTGAGGCATGATAAACAGCCCCCATCCTGCCCCCGCCTCAAAAGAGGCCCGTTTGTCCCTGGCTGCGGAAACAGAAAGGTCATTCATTATCCAACGTGAACAAACAGAGTGCACATTTGTGATAAATAGTGGTCATTATTAAACTACAATGCTCCCTGGGAATTCCTCAACACTTCCTTGACATTAATGTACTATTCATGGAGGGCTCAGTGATGCTCTCTCAATATTATTTAGTGCTTCATGTTTTATGTGGGACACCACAGAGACATTTCCTTCTCCATTGCTGGGATGCATCAGTCTAAACAAGTACTGAGTATCTTCT
>NW_007726943.1:454937-458017 GCF_000696425.1 Galeopterus variegatus | reverse complement strand
AAAGATGTTGACCCAAATAAACAGATCACCTCTTTCCACATAATCCTTGCTATTGTCCCTTTGCACAAGCTGCTGTCACTGCAGTCAAGACTCTGTCCCCCAGAGGTCGTTACCAGGCCAATTCCCACTGTTTCAAGTCCAATATCATACTATCTGAAGCCTTTCTAATGCATCCCATCCGAACCATGTGCAGTCACCCCTTCCTCTAGGCTCACACATACCTCCTCAAGAGGCCAGGTGAAGCACCTGTTGGTCGTGCGCGGCAATTGTGGCCCCAAGTCCATGCATTCCCTCCTTCACCATTTGGTGTTAATGATGTGCCAGGTACTATGTAAATGAAGGAGTCAGGCCATGTACCCAACAGACCTGTCTACCATTTCCTAATCTAGTAGCATCCTCCCCCCGCATAGACAAGTTAGGACTTCTTCATTGTATATTACCAGATGCTACTGACTATACCTGGTACATTGCAATTGCACAGCAGGCTGTTGCTATAGGAAAGGATGGACAGATGTATAGACAGATATTAAATATCTTCCACACTGTGTCTCCCAGGCTTGAATGCAAATGGGAAAGAAACTTACCCCTTTACAAGCCTAAGATTTTAAAACTTTAAAATGTGAATGCAATCATTTTATTTCGTAGAAATGTTTGGATTACAGAACCCATGTAACATGCCTTGATGTACTGAAAAGAAAGACCACATAACTGAGTAAAACATATACTTAACACAAAAATGTAGCAATAATTCAGTAGTAATCACAAAACAAAAACTAATTACTATACACGGAAAATAATTCAATAATGTATAACTGACTTGATCTAAGAATCATCAGTTGATTTAAGGAAATGATTTAAGGAAAAATATATTTTAATGATGAGAAAAGTACCTGAAAGTTCCAAGTAAACAAAGTAAGACTAAGTATCTCTTTTTAAGTGACACATGTGAAGTAATGTGCTATTTTATTATCTCTTATTATGGACATTCTTAAGGTCCTATATAATGAGCACAGCATGTACTCTATTCTTGAAATAATTTTACAAAGTACATAATATCTTATCTCCTTAGATCTCTAAACTAGCTATATAACGGATGAGGCCACCAGTGATGACCTATATCTCAGAACTGAAAATTTTTGTATTTTATTTACTTGACATTAATATTTATATCATTGTGGTATCTGTATAATATATTGAGGCTAAGTACTGGAAAGCATATACGTACATTTCTAAATAGATAAATACAGAGATAGATAGATAGATAGATAGATAGATAGATAGATAGATAGATAGATAGATAGACAGACAGACAGACAGATTATCACTGCAGCCAGGGACAGTTCCATGGACTGAAGGATAGATCAGGGATGTCACAGGTAGGTCACAAAAAAATCTTCAATGGTCAGATGGAACCTAGAAGATTTCTGATCTCGAATGCATGAGTGAGACTGGGCTCCCATGTTCTGTCCTCCTCCCATCTCTCCTACCCTATGATGTGGGCTGTTATGGAGGGGGATGGATGGGGGAAATGGAGCATGATTAGGAACAGGTGTGCAAAGATGACAGTGGAAACCAGGGATTGAAACCCTTCTCTAAAAGTGTACTAAATAATAATGGAAGTCTTATTTTGACCCCATATTTCTTGGGGTGGACTAGGTTATACTGCAGAAACTAACAGTCCTCCCAAACAGAAACAAGGCAAAATGTCCCCTCACTTTTAAAAACTTCCACCTAAAGGTAACAAACACTCTAGACCCACTCACATTCCAGTCGCAGATCAAGTGTGAGAGTCATACCCAACTTAAAAGAGGGCAGGAAGTACAAGGCTATCATATGCCTCGAGGTGGAGAGCTAGAAATATTTCCTAAAGCACAGTAGTTACTACCTCATCACCAAATGATTTCAGAACAGGTTAAGTTTTGCCACCATATTACCAATTAAAAAAAAAAAAAAAAACTTTCCATTTCCAGGGAGTCTTATATGTGGGTATCATGTCTAATGGACTCTAGACCTATAATACTCAGCAGATGAGGAATAGAGGAGTCACTCATCTTTGCTTACAAAAGGATTATGCAGGGAGGTGTAAGAAGCAAGCATGTTGCAGCACTAGAAAAAAAAATCATCCTTAACTCCAAGCTGCCACTAACAAACATTAAACATCTGGCCATTCTTACATTTTTAACAAATGAGCATTCACCAAAAGGGGGAATGGAAAATAGTACAGACATTAGATTCATAAGTTCTGGAAGATATGGAGAAATGGACTGGGTGACCCCAAGATTACTCTCATATACTTTGGTGAGGGTAGGAGGGTCAGGTGAAAGGACAAATGCATTTGTTAATGATTCTCCAGTGACCTGGATTAACCGACAATAACCTCCATGTCATTAGCATGTCAGTTCCTCTTAGCATCACTGTGGGGTAGTCCCTTGATGCTGTCATAATTTGAATGTATTTGCATTGATATTCACTATATGCAACACACCACTGGAGGCGGGGGTCCCTTTGACAAAAGAGGGGATATTTAGCAGATACAGACTAAATCTCCAGGAGATAAACAAATGAAGAGGTTTCTCTCAGCTACACCATGCAGAAACCATGCAATCCAATAAAACATTTTTTTTTAATTTCAGATATCTATTTTATCCTCTCAAAACCATAAGGATAGTTGTTAATGATAATAGTGGTTAAGGATTTTCAAGCACTTTCTATGTACCATCCACACTGCTAAATAATTCACACATGTTATTTCTATGAATCTCACAAAGTGGTTACTATTATATTCATGTTTTTAACAAGATCATGGAATTAGCAAGTGGTAGAACTGAGATCAAATCTTGGTCTTCCTACAACTTTGTAAAATTTATTTAAGTACTATAAAATATTATCTCCTATTTCATACCTAGAATCTAGTGACTAACTCCAAGTTCAGCCTTTTAAATTTTTTAAAAAAATTATGATACACATTGTAAAATCACCAAAATAATAGGTATGGAACACTTATATTTCCAGTATTGTCTTTTTTTTTTTTTCCTTTTTGTCTTTTTACGTGACCAGCAACGGATCGCAACCCTCAGTGT
>NW_007726943.1:450903-454284 GCF_000696425.1 Galeopterus variegatus | reverse complement strand
AAATCTTGGTCTTCCTACAACTTTGTAAAATTTATTTAAGTACTATAAAATATTATCTCCTGTTTCATACCTAGAATCTAGTGACTAACTCCAAGTTCAGCCTTTTAAATTTTTTTTAAAAATTATGATACACATTGTAAAATCACCAAAATAATAGGTATGGAACACTTATATTTCCAGTATTGTCTTTTTTTTTTTTTTTCCTTTTTGTCTTTTTACGTGACCGGCAACGGATCGCAACCCTCAGTGTCGTGCCCGTACCAGACCGGGCCCGGCCACGGGATCGCAACCCTCGGTGTTGCTCCCGCACCTCGCTCAGCCAGTGATCGGCCGGTCTGTATGTGGGATCCGAACCCTCGGCGGGAGCGCCACCGCGCTTCCCAAGCGGCGCACTATAGCAGTGCGCCACCGGGCCAGCCCCCAGTATTGTCTTTTATATATTCTGGTCATTACTATTTCTATGGACCATGACCAGAAGCAAACTCATATCTTAGATGACCACAAGTACCTATTTGCATTTTTCTGTAGTTTTTTATTTAACTTGCATTCAATATGACCATCCTTACACTTGAAGCATTTAACTTAGTCTTTAAAATAAAACCTGGGAGGATGGTGAGCCTGTTGGTTTTCTCTTAATTGGTGATCTTTACAGATTCATGGGTTGAGATACATGAATGTACAGCATTATCAAGTTCCAACCAATAACCTGGAAAGTTTCTCTAGCCCATTTAGTACGTTTACTGGAGCATCTTCAGTATTCTGACACTTCTCACAAATCAGTCTCAGAGCAGACACAGAAGTCAGGGTTAAAAGACCATCCCTGGCTGGCCGGTTAGCTCAACTGGTTAGAGCACAGCCTTTTATAACATCACAGTCATGAGTTCGGATCACATATCAGCCAACTGCCAACAAAAAAAAGACAATCCCTTATCTCTACTATGGAATGTCACCTTTAATTTGCCATTCTGCCATTGCCCACCTGTCATAAGTGGATTATTAAAATTAAGGAAGCCAGCTGGACCTTGTATAACTTATCAATATAACAAGCAGGTAGTTAAGGGGTTGTAGTTTACCTTATGCACAGTTTACTTCATTGTGGAGAAATCACAATTTTACTTATGGCTTCTATTGAGACTGAAAATCCTCAGAATAAACTTATGTATGGTTTTTCCTGCTGAAAGGGAGTCATCTTCTACATAAATTTTGATTTTCTTCCACCTACTTATCCTACTTGAGCAATCTTATGGTAGAAGGCTCTGTAGAGTTTATGGGTAAAGACTGCTTACTGTCTTGTGAAGGACCATCTTACACCCAAGAAAGCAAATAAATAAAGATTATTATTATTTTTTTTTCTTAAAGATGACTGGTAAGAGGATCTTAACCCTTGACTTGGTGTTGTCAGCACCACACTCTCCAAGTGAGCCACAGGCTGGTCCCTCAAATGAATGAAGATTTAACCCAGCTTCTCAGGTAGAAGTAACATGTTCATCTATAAATATGACAAGTACTTCTGCAGAAAATATTTTAATATTTTAAACTAACTCAACAGGAATAGTTTAGTCTGGTTTGTAAAACTGTTAAGATCTGGGACCCAAATCTCACAACTGCCAACTAAGTTTTTGCCATAATTATAAAATTAGCATTTATCATCACTACAGCAGCAGAGCACGGACACTCCCCTGTTCTTCCCTTTTGCTTGAAAGGACACAGAAAGGGTATTTTCAAAGACCCTCAGCCATGTAAAAGTTCAGTCTCAAATCTAATGCTGCCTTTCTGTAGCTCTTTTTGGGGGGAAGATATGAGGACACTGTTACAGAGGACAGTCCCCTACTGTGTGTGGCTACAAGAGTAGACATTTGACTAAAAGTGTAAAGGTTACACCAAGGACAAGCAACTATTTTAGCACCAAAAATGCCCTATTAATGGTCATGTAAAAATAGTTTGGAAAATTCCTTCTCACTTCAATTGGAAAGAAAATCTCTGGGCTATAAGAATTTTCACAAATATAACACTCTGAAGGATGTAGCTCCTTTCCTTCAAGTGCCTAATTTATTTTTCTTGTCTATTTGGTTTTTCCAAACAGGAAGAATCCCTGTGAGGACAGAAGAGATTTTTTTTTTTTCCTTTTCTACAGAAGGTCACTGTTCTACATTCATTACCAGAGCTGCCTGTGAGTGCTTCCACTGGTGAATTATTACAAATAAAGTTCAGGGACAACATTAATGTGCTAGTCCTCATTAACAAAAAAGTTAAATCTAAAGTCAGAGACAGAAAAGAAATTCACTAAACATCAAGCTAACATTCCCAACAGGCCAGAATTATTTTCAGACTGGCTTTTGCCTTTTCCAATTATAATGTGAAACCCAACGGTTACTTCATATTTGGGGATGTGGGTAGAAAGAGAACAGAGAACAATAAGAAACAGGCACGGAAGTCAGAGAGACAGTACTAAAGAGACAAGAATGCTGCCTTCGAGGAGCTGTTCCAAAAACACACTCACCAAGCAAAGTAATAATGCTTCCCAGTTAGAAAACCTAAGTGCAAGTTACTCAACCTGTCTGGGGACAGCTACCTAATCCCTGGGAGATGAAGGAGTGAAGCAGATCACCGTGGAGTGTTTGGGAGGCAGTTCAATTACTGGGTCATGGTACTGCCCTGACTTGACAAAGCCTGCCCAGTGCAAGTTACATAATAACCTAGTGACTCTGTTTACACAACTGCAAAACAGAGGAAAAAACTGTGGCTACTCCGCAAAGGTGCTGAAAATGCAGTGACGTAACATTAGGAAAAATTCTCAGCATACTTCCTGGGAGAATGTTGGCGACTGCTACCACCATTAGGACTGTCATCCCTTATTGCCATTCACACATTTGCCTCACAACTCATTGCCCCCTACTGTTGATACTCCTTTATAACCTTTCTGTCTCTCCCCTCTTCTTTTGCCTCTTTCTTGTACTCTCAGGGTCAGCCTAGCTTTCCCTCATTAGCTTTGTAACTGATAACATGCCCCTTATCATGTAAGCCTCAGTTCTCTGACATGCAGAATGAAAGAACTACTACCAACCGTAAAGGATGAAATAATCCAAAATACGTAGACATTCTCTTCTGTCAACCTGAGAAGAGCACACAATTGGGAACTCATCATAACCAGTATGATTGTGTGGTGGTTGTTATTAATTACTGTTGAGAAAGTTAAGACACTGAAGGCTAAAGAAGTAGCTATCAATAGCTAGGGTAAATCTGCATTAGGGTGAATACTGTGAAACGTAGACAAAGTCCATAAGAAACATGGGATTTAAAAATTCTGATTAAGAAAGCCAATTCTTGAAATGCTTGGAGTACACAAGAGAATAAGCTCATAAAGGCTTACAGTGAATCAAA
>NW_007726943.1:449001-450205 GCF_000696425.1 Galeopterus variegatus | reverse complement strand
TCTCTCTGCCTGAGTGTTTGAGCTGGGACATTGGTCTTCTCAAGACTTCAGATTCAGGTAGGAACTATCAGTTCAGCCGATCTAAAGCTTGCAGATGGCAGATCACAGGACTTCTCGGCCTCCATAATCCCATAAACCAATACCTTATAATAAATCTCTTTACATATACATATCTCCTATCGGTTCTGTTTCTCTGGAAACCCCAGACTATAATACATCTACTGAAATCCCAAATGACTTATTCAGCATCCCATGTTCTTTAATTGGCCACTCAAGGCTTTTTTCCTTAATCTATTCTTTTTTATCACTACTAATAAAAGCCAAAATATCATGAAACATTTAAAAATATATGTATTACCAATTTCTAAAAATCTAATATTCACATTTTCTCACCTACATTATAATTTTTCTATTTTACAATATGCTTGAATCAAGATCTTTGGATTCATACTTTAAGATGAATCAACACACACCTAAATCTTTTAATTTGTAGGTTACCCTTTCATCTCATTTTCTTTTATAAAGTTTTATACCCTCTTTGTTTTTATAAAGTTTCCTATGGGCTGGGTTTTGCCAGTTTTGCTGACTGCATTCCCATGATGTCATGTAACATGTTGCTCAGTTTATTTTCTGGTAATTGATAGATTGAGAAGCTTGATCAGATTATATAGTTCCATGTTTTGATGGCAAGACTACTTTAGAGGTAGCAGGAAGTATATACTGTCTAGTTGTCTCCCTGTTTGTGATGCTAGTGGCGCTCAATGGTTATTGCCTACATCCACAAATTTATTCAGGGTTGCAAAACTCTGTCACCACTAGTGCTATCTTCCCTGAATTCACTGGGAACTCCAGTTATGATAATCTTAAACACAAAACAGTGGCCCTATTAGCTTAAACATTTCTATAAAGAGAAAGAGGCTTCATCAAACATTTGGCTACCTACCTACACTTATATCATCAATGCTTCTCCAAGCTTTGAGGTTGTCTGAAGCTTGTTCTCTACTAGTTCCTTCAAAAAGAGTTCACAGAAATAATATTCTCTGATTTCTGGCATATCACAACCATTCTTCTGCTTGCTGATAATTGAAGATCAGTTTGGATAGTTATAAAATTCATGGTTCACATTTTCTTTCCTTGAGTGTCTTTTTTTTTTTGGTCTTTTTGTCTTTTTTCGTGACCGGCAATGGATCGCAACCCTCAGTGT
>NW_007726943.1:442835-448056 GCF_000696425.1 Galeopterus variegatus | reverse complement strand
CCAAGCGGCGCACTGTAGCAGTGCGCCACCGGGCCGGCCCCTCCTTGAGTGTCTTAAACATCATACTCCATTGTCTTTTTAAGCATACAGCACTACTGTTAAAAAAAGAAAAAAAAAAGATTCACAAGAATCTAATTTTTTTTCCCTTATAATGGCAAAGTCTTTTTGCAGGTTGCTCAAAGAATCTTTTTTTTCTTTCCATTAATGACCCATATTTTTACTATACTATAGCCCAGTGATCATTTGAGATGATTTCCTGAGGAACACAGAGGCCCTTTCAATGTATTTTCAAGGACACTTACTTTAATAATGTTTTCTTTTTTATATATTACTTTTTTTCTGTTTACTTTCAATTTCTTCTTTGAGGACTCCTGTTAGATTTACTTGGATTCTCCTTTAGGTAGCTTCTACACAACTTTTCTCAATTTTTTTCATTACTACAGTTCTCTTTGATATTAAAATGTTCCATCTCCTCCTTCCCTACATTACTCGAAATATTAGCAATTATGTTTACTTGCTCTTGCATTTTTTTCTACTTTACTCTTAATTTCTGAAATCATTGTTTTCTCTTTTGACATCTTTCCTTTCAAATCTTCATTTCTGAATTTCTCTATAATTAATGGAGAATGTTCTTTCCTGCCTTCTATCGTGTTCTTAATATTTTTGCCTTATTTTAAAATATCAGGTATATAGCTTCCAACTCTTTTATAAGTGATATTTTTTATTCTCTTTTATTCTAATAACTTTGTATGGGTTTCAGCTATAATCATTATGAACATAACAATGTGTCAGTCAATGACAGATTACATATAAGATGGTGCAGTGTATTAAATGGTCCCCCAAAGTCATTGAAGCTTAATCCCCACTGTAACTACTGAGGGCGGGAAATCTTATTATGGTAATTGAAAGGCGGGGACTTGAAGAGGTGATTAGATTGTAAGGACTGTACCCTTGTGAATGGATTAATAATGGTGGTTATGGATATAGTTCTGAGGGCTTTACAAGGACAGCATGTGAGAATCTCTTTCTGCCATGTGAGACCACTGCTTCACTGTCACCACCAATAAGTCCTTCATCAGATGTGTTCTCTGGATTTTAGACTTCCCAGCCTCTGAAACTATAAGCAATAAACTTTGTTTTCTTACAAATTACCCAGTTCCAGATATTTTATTATAAGCAACAGAAATGAACTAATACAGATGGTGATCCCATTAAGATTATAATACCATATTTTTACTGTACCTTGTGTATGTGTAGATATGTTTAGATGCACAAGTACTTGCTACAGTGTTACACTGCCTGCAGTATTCAGTATGGTAACATGCTGCACAGGTTTGCAGCCTGGAGCCACAGGTGATACTGTATAGCCTGGGTGTGTCGTAGGCTATACCATCTAGTTTAGTGCAAGTATACTCTGTGATGTTCACACAATGGCGGAATCACTTAACTATGAATTTCTCAAAATGTATCCCTATCATTAAGTGAAATATGACTGTACAATCCTTTCCTTTTGCTTATTTTTTATGTAAAATATTCCCAAACATTGGTAGGGGGAAGATATAGATAAGCTTTTCTAGTTGCAAACATCTAGATCTGCCATTTTTATTACTTTCAAAAGTGATTCTAAGAACTGTCACCTTCTGCTTTCACAAATCTGTCTTTTCAACTCCATAGAAATCTGAACCTTCTCTCTCCTGATCCTTACTGCCCCATCTTGCTCAATCTGGGTTCTACTCCCAGCAGTTCTTCCTGAATGCCAAGTTTTACCTTAAAGGGTAATTCAGTTTGTTAGTGTGGGAAATGAGTCCAGACATCACATCTTGCTACATGGCAGCCTCCTCGCCCTCACACCCAGGAACTGGGTACCTGTGGGACCATCTCCCAGTCTTGGATGCACATTCCATATGGGCCCACCACACTTTCCCATGGGTATCTGTGGCTGATTTAGGGGTTCAGTCTTCTATCTGTTCCCTCTAGAGCCAAATTCCAAACAGGTCTTATAGCTGTTGTTAGTTTTTCCCATTCACACATATTTTGAGACTGATGGGGATATATCATAACCTCGTGCAGATATCATTTGTGATTTTATAGTTTAGCTTACTTTTTCATGGAGAAATCTGAGATTTAAAAACTGCCACCATTGGTGAACTCTTCTCAGGATTCACTGGCAACTCAAATTACAATGATTCTAAAGCCAATGAAATCAATTTAATATTTTATTTTACTTAGAAATATTAAAAGGCACCTAAAAACACCTCAACTCCCCCCAAAATCAAAAACTCCCACCTACCAATGTTTTCTATGAAATTATTCAACCAAATCAATTTAATATTTTATTTTACTTAGAAATATTAAAAGGCACCTAAAAACATCTCAACTCCCCCCAAAATCAAAAACTCCCACCTACCAATGTTTTCTATGAAATTATTCAACCACCTTTTTTCATGAAAAAAATTTTAGTGACTTAAATTTAAAAGGTTTAGCATTACTTATTCCTTATATTATCAATAGCTCTTGGTAAACATATCATAAAATAAATCAATTACTGAAACCCTCAGTTATCTACCAACAAACTTCATAGCATTAAATTATCATTATTATTATTTCTTTTTTGGTGATGGCTGGCCGGTATGGGGATCCGAACCCTTGGCCCTGGTGTTACAATCTTGGTGTTACAGCCTTCAAATTACAACTGACTGAGTTAACCAGCCAGCCACCACAGCATTAAATTAAGTTTAATTTTATCAGTAAATTACCCCCCAAAAGCTGTATGTCCATATGGATCCCCCCAAAAGCTTTATTTCCATATGGATTTATAAGTGACACTATTGTAATTAGCACAGTACGATGTCAATTCTATCTCACTGAAGTCTTCAAATCTGTTCACTTCTTTATATCTCCCCCATTATCACCCTCAAACAAAACTTTCACCATCTCTCACCACAACCACTGTGAGAACAGCCATCCAATGTCCCTCTTCAAGCCACTTTCAAAAATAATACAATTTTAATATATATGGCTATAAGCATTTTTCTGCGGGAAAGATGTCCAAAAAGTTCTTGGCCCTCATAACTTTATGAACCAGTAGAGCTATAACTGTCTATTAGCTGGATGCGATATAGTTAACAGTCTACCATTTTTTCTGGGTTTTTGAAATTCTGTTCAGGAATGCCAAAACACAAAATAGCAGCATGTCAAAATTCCTACTCTGAATGGAGTTGCCTTGCTATCTGAAGGCTAATTCATCCCCAGGTCTCAATTTCCTCAACTGATAAATGTAGGAACTTGACTAGATGATCTTGAAGTCATCTTACAGATTTCATAAAAAACTTTTTTTTTCCCCTTTTTTTGTCTTTTTTCATGACCGGCAACGGATCGCAACCCTCAGTGTTGCGCCTGTACTGGCCCGGGACCGGCAACGGAATCGCAACCCTCCGTGTTGCTCCCGCACCTCGCTCAGCCAGTGAGCGGCCGGTCTGTACATGGGATCCGAACCCTCAACGGGAGCGCCGCCGGCGCTTCCCAAGCGGCGCACTGTAGCAGTGCGCCACCGGGCCGGCCCAGATTTCATAAAAAACTTAAAAGAGTTATTCAACAGCAAGCAGGCAAGGGACACTCATCAAACTAAAGCCATCAGTTCCGCTATCAAAAGACCTTCATTTGCAGTGATATTTTCAGGGGTTAAGTATGGCCAATAACCAGTGATTAAAGGAAATAACATTGCCTACGATGAAATAAAAGTCAAAGTGATGAGAGCTCCATTCTAAAATTCCCAAACACTAGTTATGTTTCTTTTTTTTTTTGTCCTTTTTGTGACCGGTAAGGAGATCGCAACCCTTGGCTTGGTGTCGCCCGCACAGCGCTCAGCCAGTGAATGCACCGGCCATCCCTATATAGGATCCGAACCTGTGGCGGGAGCGTCGCTGCACTCCCAGCGCCGCACTCTCCCGAGTGCGCCATGGGCNATAAATGTAGGAACTTGACTAGATGATCTTGAAGTCATCTTACAGATTTCATAAAAAACTTAAAAGAGTTATTCAACAGCAAGCAGGCAAGGGACACTCATCAAACTAAAGCCATCAGTTCTGCTATCAAAAGACCTGCATTTGCAGTGATATTTTCAGAGGTTAAGTATGGCCAATAACCAGTGATTAAAGGAAATAACATTGCCTACAATGAAATAAAAGTCAAAGTGATGAGAGCTCCATTCTAAAATTCCCAAACACTAGTTATGTTTCTTTTTTTTTTTTTGTCCTTTTTGTGACCGGTAAGGGGATCGCAACCCTTGGCTTGGTGTCGCCCGCACAGCGCTCAGCCAGTGAACGCACCAGCCATCCCTATATAGGATCCGAACCTGCGGCGGGAGCGTCGCTGCACTCCCAGCGCCGCACTCTCCCGAGTGCGCCATGGGCCCGGCCCCACTAGTTATGTTTCTAAAGCCAATCAGGAACCTGATTTGCATTGTTGTCTCCTGCATCCCCAGTGCCTACAATAGTGCCCAGCAAGTAACAGGAGCTTTATAAATATTTATTGGATCGATGCACGGGCCTCCCTTAACCTAATAGAAAGCCACTACATCTTTCATCTTGCTTGGTAATGACTGAGACCATACGCAAAATGGTTCTCAATAAGCACTTGTAATAAAAAAGGGATAAACCACTTTTGCTCAGTAAAACAATGAAGCCCCATCATCTGGGTCCCTACAATCTTGACAATATATAAGTGCATATTATCTGATTAGCTCAAATGAGAGATGACACTGGGAAATGGTTATCCCCACTGTAATGTATTCCATCCCTAAGACTGCACTGGAAACAGGATTACAGTAATTGAGACAGTAAAATGAAACAATGGGATTTCTTTCAATAAACAAAACTAAATCTGAGAAAGTAGCAGCCATTAACGACGTAACTAACAGGCAAATCACACAGAACCTGAGTCTAAGGCAGCCCTACGGGGAGAAAAATTTACTAGATTTGGAGCTAGGCAGATGTGAGTTTAAATCCTGTCTCTACCTACTGGCCACCCTAAGCCCCAGAATCTTTATTTATAAAAAAGGAATAAAAACTGTTAGTTCACCAGCTGCCAAAAAAAACCCAAGTGGCTTCCAGTCAAGATGGCAGAAAAGATGGTCCCCAACGTGACTCTCTCCCACAAATGAACCTATTTACAACTATGAAAAAGCAATGACAGCCAAGCTGGGGCCACTAGAGCTCAGGGG
>NW_007726943.1:426155-442249 GCF_000696425.1 Galeopterus variegatus | reverse complement strand
AGACCTACAGAGTGCATGAAGGCGGGAGAAGCCACAATGAGAGAAAGAAAGGTCTGCTCCCACCATTTCCAGCCCTGGCCACTTCCAGGCTAGAGCTGGTGAGCATACAGAGGAGCTGGCAAAAGCTGCAGTTGTGCTCTTCTTATGAAGTTACCTGTAGGCAGCAGGGCAGGAGAGGGCCTTGGTGGCCGCCAAGCCAGCAAGACCACTAAGTGTTCCCATGGACCCACACAGGAGGAGCCACAGACAACTGAAAAAAGGAGCCACTCAGAGGACAGTGAGTCATTGCATGGGACCTGTGCATGGTCCGTCCCATGGGAAGTGTTTGGAGCATAGGCGGTGGGGGAGACGGGCCACTAGGGGAACACTGGGGCACAGCAAGGACAGCTGATCTGCCCCCCAATCAGCGCAGGACCACTCAGTGGAGACTGCTCAGGAATATAAAACTGCAAAGGGTGCAGTTTGATGAAAAGACTCAGGCCCAGACCAGAGTTTCCACACAACCCAGGTGTATCACACCTCACAAGACCTGGAAGTATTTACAAGGTCGACAACTAAAACCTAAGCTGCACAAAAAGGTTTCCCTAGGGAATCAGCAGCAAAGCAGCAATTTAGCTCAACCACAGGGCTCAAGTGCTGGCCTCCACAGGAAGTTCCCCCATTTTAGAAGTAAGCAAAGGACAGCAAATTAGTTCCACTGCAGAGTTTAAGTGGTGGGAACAGCAAACAATTCAACACAGAACTGAAAGAAAAAACAAAATACAGTTCAGAGACAAAGTCTGATTAACAACACCAAAGAACACCTATAAAACCCAGAAGAACCAGAAGCCCCAGGGCTCCCATGCCAGGAAGGGGGGAAGGTCCAGGGCCTCAGCCACGCCCCCTGACTACAACATCCAACCCAGTGACAACCACCAAGCCACTGCAGGAAGCACCCTGGGCTCCTAAGCCAAAGCGATGGTGGTCCAAGGGCCTCAGCCACACACCCCTGACATCTGCATCCAGCCCAGCAACAATGACCAAGCTGCCTCTGGAAGCCCCCTGGTCCCCCCTGCCTGAATGAGGAGGTGCCACCAGCCTTGGCCACACCCCCTCCTTCCTCCTCCTCCAACCCTATTTCCCCCCTCCTTCCTCTCTCCCCCCTCCCTCCCAACTGCTCCACATCTTAGAATGTAAAAAAATAATAAAATTAATAAATAAATAAATTTTTAAAAAATAAAAATAAAACAAAACCAAAAATACTTGTTAGTTCCCTGATAGATTTGCTACTAAGGGTACATGAGATCAGATATGCAAAGCACTGAGCCATGTGCTTGGCACAAAGCAGTCATGAAACAAAATTCATCTTCCTGAGCCCCTCCCTGTCACCCTAGGTAAATAAAAAGAAGAAAAAAGTGAGATAAAGGTAGAAAGCAAGAGAGATACCCTATAAGGGCACCCAAGTTTGCATACATATTCTTTCTCCTTTTGCTTATACATGAAATAACGATAAGGTACCGTGGGTACCTAATCGTAACTTTATAGAAGTTTAAGCAGACTTCCAAGTAACTAGCAGTTCCCTAAGGTCTGAGAAGACCTTAAGAACAGATCTTAAATTATAAACAAACAAAAAACAAGTAGAAAACATATGGGGCTATGCAAGTGAAGCTGAACTACAGTAAGTCAAATATAAACAAAGCAAGTTACCACCAGACTTGGGTCTCCTGGTGATTTCAGATTTGCTCTCTGTTAAAAACAAGCAAAGCCTGTCCTTGAGTCTGTTCTTTTATTCAAGAGGTGGAATAATGTAATGGTTGCTGAACACTAGCTCCGAAGCAAGACTGTACAAGAGCCAGAGGGCCGAGTTCAAAGCCTGCTCCACCATCTACTAGTGGTGTGCCTTTGGTCAGGTGCCTTAGCTTTCTCCACTTCGATGTCCTTATTGTAAAAAGAATATTTCACAAAGTTTCTGCAAGACTCAATACAATATATGAAAAGTACATATTATAGCCTCCACATAAATGTTTGGGACATAAAGAACCAACTTTTGAGACTTTGCTTCTCTTGTCATGTGAGAATATCAACAGCCCCTTTTCATCATGGGTTTGTTGGCATAAATCAAACAAGATGTTCTGTGGAAATAGCCAGGAATCTTTTGCATTTGTTATGGTTTGAATTTGTCCCCCAAAGAGCATGTGTTGGAAACTTAATCCCCAATGCAACAGTGTTGGGAGGTGGGGCCTAATGAGAGGTGATTAGATCACCAGGGCTCTGTCTCATGAATAGGTTAATGCAATTATCTAGGAAGTGGTTTCCTTATGAAAGGACGAATTCAGTCCCTTTTGTTTCTTTTTCTCTCACCCTGCTAATGAGAGGTGATTAGATCACCAGGGCTCTGTCTCATGAATAGGTTAATGCAATTATCTACAAAGTGGTTTCCTTATGAAAGGACGAATTCAGTCCCTTTTGTTTCTTTCTCTCTCACCCTCTCTCTTTGCCCTTTCACCATGAGATGATACAACAAGAAGGCCCTCCCAAGATGTCAGCCCTTCAGTCTTGGATTTCCCAGCCTCTACAACCAAGAGCCAATAAATTTCTGATCATTAGAAATCACCCAGTGTGCAGTATTCTGTTATAGCAGCACAAAACGGACTAAGACAGCATTCAATAAATGATGATTACTATTGCAACCACAACTACTATACTATTATATTAAAGGCATCCAGAACTCCTCAAGCCAAGATTGCTGAAAAAGAAACCAGTACACACACACACACACACACACACACACACACACACACACACACAGAGCAAGAAGATTTTAGTATTTTAGTTCTTAAATTCCTTATTCTCGGGCCGGCCCGGTGGCGCACTGGATAGTGCGCCGCTTGGGAAGCGCGGTGGCGCTCCCGCCCAAGGATTCGGATCCCACATACAGACCAGTTCCCGCTCACTGGCTGAGCGAGGCGCGGGAGCAACACCGAGGGTTGCAATTCCGTTGCCGGTCCCCGGTCCGGTATGGGGGCAACACTGAGGGTTGCGATCCGTTGCCGGACACGGAAAAAGTCAAAAGACAAAAAAAAAAAAAAAAAAATTCCTTATTCTCTCTAAAGCCTCAGACCCCACCCTCTAACATTAAGTTGAGCACTTGCGATCCGTTGCCAGACACGGAAAAAGTCAAAAGACAAAAAAAAAAAAAAAAAAAAAAAATTCCTTATTCTCTCTAAAGCCTCAGACCCCACCCTCTAACATTAAGTTGAGCACTATGCAATACTTCCTGCTAAAGAATTTTCATTATGTTCTACCTCACTTGCCTGTCCTGGTATCTCAAGCATCTCAAAGACCAGTATGGTCTTTGCTAAACAATAATTGATTGGAACCTGTTTTGGGTAATCTAAGCAGTTTTTCATTGCATGTAACAATACTACTTACAGGATTTAAAATTTAAATGTCTCCACAAAGCATGGGGGCATTTAAAACCCTAAAGGCAGTTATGCACATTTAGATGAATCTAGCATCCTAAATCAGTAGGTGCACATTAAATATTCATCAAACCAGCAAAACAGTTGTTCACAGCATATTTCTCTGCCTCAACACCCTCAAACATTTCTTACACTCACATCCACATCCCCCAATTTAACTCAGAGTTGGACCAACATGGGCAGAACTTCTGAGGGTGACGATGAGAGGAGAGCCCTAAGGGTTCAGGGACTTCTTTAAAGACCCAGAGACACTTTGCTAACATTGTTGACCCATAGGAATCTCTACTATGGAAAGCAGCTAATCAAGGGGCTATCTGGAAACCTAGGAAATTTAATGATGAATCTGAGTTTAAATTAGTAAACAAAGACGTAGACGTCTGTTTAGAATAATCTTCAACCTCTATTGTGAAAAGCAACTAAGTTCTTTATGTAGAAAACGAGGAAATTTAATAACAAATCTGAGTTTAAATTGGTGAGTTTTCAATGTACTGCAAAAATGTATATATCCATTATGTACAAAAGAAAATTTGATCGTGCCCTGAAAAGAAGGTAGAGAATATGTACTTATTGAATGGCTGACAGATTGAATGAATGAATGAATGAATGAATGAATGAATGAATGTCAGTACTATTACTCAATTACCTGAGACAGTAAATACAAAATCATGTTTTTGACACAGTAAAAAAACACAACTTTAGCTGCCAGAAAGAAGTTGCCAGAAAACCTGTTCTTTGCAGCAAGGATGTGTTATATTTCTTCATCGTGCAAAACCACACATATTTCGAAACTCGTTATATCCCAGTAATTTTATCTCCTGAGACACTGAAGAGAGACTCATGGTTCGCCCCACTATGTCCTCAAGCACATTTGGAAATAAAAGCTCTTTTTGAAGACAGGCCTACTAATAAATTAAATTATTTCTGTTATGCCACAACTAATGGAGAGAAAGCACAGAGCTCAAGATGAACAATAATCTAAACCGTTAGATCTGATTTGTAACTTAATGATATTCTGGTACTGGCAGGGGAACAAAACAAAACCCGAGCTGTAATAACAGGCAAGGTGTGCTGTCAGCACTCTCGAGGGAGTTTTTATATTTTAAGCCTGTGGGAATTTGGAAAAGGTCCACGGTATTATTTTCTCCCTTATTTGACTAACACAGCTGAGTATAACTTTAAATTAAGTATAATAATGTATATTGTCTTTGTTCATCAGAATATGAAAGCTAAAGTTGTGTTTGGTGAAAAAAGCAGATATTTGAACAATACTGAATGCAGATATGATTGAATAGTGCATTTCACTAAAATCCAGCTTTGGTCACATGGAGGGTGGGTCACATGACCCTAGAGATGACTGATTCATTTCCCATGTCACTGGCCATTGTGGCTCCTCTTGGTTTTCTGGCTGAAGAGCAGCTACATTAGTCAACTTAGCTGCCGTATAGGTCAGATTTCTGCTGTGACAATACTGTGTGACGAAGGGGAAGGGGAAAAAAGAATTTTGGTAGTGGACAACAGTAAGCATTTCTTGGTGACTGGTATTCAGGAACACTGGGTGACTGAGAGATAAGCTACAGGGCTGGAGCCAGGAAGCTCTACACTTCTCTCATTCTGGGACCAACAGGTACCTGTGAACCTAGGACATGCTCTTCTTATGGCAAGTGACAGAAGCAGAGATGCCGAGCAAAGCCACGCCAGCACATTCAAGCCTTCTGTTCAGTGCCTTCCACTACATTCCACTGACCAAAGAGAACCACAGAGACCAGCCCAAAGCCAAGGAGGCAGTGAGTTGTCTGCAGTCTGCCCAACTAGGAGGCACAGCAGAGTCACACAGTAAAGGGGCCACAGGGCTACTATAGGGAGAGAGTGTCAAATCTGGACAATAATCAGGTCTAAGACACTTGGGCTGCCAAATTCACCCTGACCTGCCCTCCTGCTGACAGCCCCTCAGTCCCCATTGCGGGTAGGCTAAGGGAGTTCTTTGGATGCCAGGGAGATCATCACTGGCTGGCAGGTAGGCAGTCAGACACTCATGCTCTCTCTGTGGTATCACTTGTGGTATCAGACCAGGATCCTGTCTTTCAGCTGATTTGCATAACAAGCACATTGCTACTTTTACTGAGGTCATATGCCTGTAAGGAGAGAGAGAGATTTAAACAATGTTACGTAAGGCACCTCTTAGTACTGCCATTGCTTATTTAGGGCTGCTAAAAAAAACCCTTACTTTAGCCTTGTTATTTGTTCTTGTGCATTCCTTTCCAATCTTACCTTACTTGGGAATCTTGGGGATTCATTTTAACCTTCCAATGAATGATTCCCAGATCAATACTTCCAGCACTGCACTCCAATTCTAAATTATTCCTGCCTTTAGATCCCTTCTTTCTGAATATTCTACTTATACCTTGAATTCATTTGGAATCTAGAACTGAATTTACCAGCTTTCCACTCGAATTCCACCCCTTCCTCTATTCTCTGTATCAGTGGTATATTCTTATTTTCTCCAACACTCCTAATAGAGTAAGTACATTTTGGGCTCCAACATGCCATTACACTCCCAGTTGCAGGGATCACTGGTTGCCGGGCCATAAGCCGAGGGCCAATTGTGTTGTGCACACAGAGCCCAGTCCCAACTACAGACGCTAGACAGGCAAAACACTTTCCCTGTCTCCCTTTACAGCTATTGGATGGGCATTAACCCAAACCCGAGCAGAGAAATGAAGTGGAGTTTGCAATGGGGCTTCTAGAAAAGCTCTGCCTACCTGATACCAAGAGAGAACTGGAAGAGAAACTGTTCTTTTTCTGCTGTTCCTCCAGGAATTATCTTGAAACCATGAAAGCACAGAGCTTTGATGTCTGTGCTCCTGGTCAAAAAGCTTCCGTGGCTCCCAGCTGTCAAGTGAATAATAACTAAACTCCTTAGCTCAGTATGAAAATGCCTTCATTATCAGGTCCACATTTATATTTTGAGTCTGTGTCTATTTCCCTTCATACTAATAGAGAATAATCATACTATTTTCGAGCTTACAGTGTGCTAGATAACATGCTTTGCACATTACATATGGTGTTCACTTACTGTATCCAACCCTGTGTAGTCAGTGTTACATCACCCATGTTACAGAAATTAACAGGACCAGAACTCAAATGCAAGTTTCTCTCCATGAAGCCCTCGGCTCTTTAACCACTACTTCTTGGGTACCTTCTGTGTGCCGGGCTCTACTGGACCGTATCATTTCCTCTTCCAGCTTGTTGGTCTATCTGCCCCACCCCTTTAGGTCACTCCTCTGGGCTCAGCTCAGAGAGTCATTTCATGGGCGATGCCTCCCCTCCAGATGCAGCAAAGAGCATTCACGTTCTTCTCTGACAACAGTGCAATCACTTTTCTGTTTTTCCCTTAGAGCCTTCAGTCCTTCCTATTTGTCCTGTGGTCATACAATTACACCTTACTCCAAATTTGAGGCTGCAAGCTCTTGACAGAGGCAAGGTCTGCTATTCACTCATTTTGTAATCTTCCCTGCCTCTCTCACACCCCCATGATAATCATAAGAGACAACAGTTATTGAGCCTTTAGTATGGGGAAGACAGTGAGCTAAGGCTTTGCACATTCCTTCATTTATTTCTAAAATAACTCTATGGATTTTATTACCCCCATGTTGCAGATAAAGAAACAAAGTATGGCAAGGTGAGTCACCCGGTCAAGATCACATACCTAATAGGAAGCAAAGACGTATTCAAACCCAACAGATTCAGCAGAAAAAAAAAAATTAATGGTATATTACAACTCAGTTTTCATCAACTTAGATACAAAAGGTCTAAACTTTAAAGCACTTGGATCAAAAGGCTCCATTAGGAGTAGACCCAAGTTTTAAAGTCTTTTTCACTGCCAGATTTGAACAACAGGGTTGGTTTTAAGTATAACCTTCACTGGGATTCCTGGCCAGCTTCTTTGTGGGAAGGCAGGAAAGGGAGGAGTTTAATTCAGTATTATCTAGGCCAGGGGATCTGTGCCCAATGCTCTATATGTTCCAAACATTTTAGGCCTAATTTGAAATCTTTGTGTGTTTTGTGAAAAAGGATGGTCTGTCCTACATAATTAAATCTACTTTAAAATCCAATATCACATGATAAAATTTAAATGGCTCACACACAAAGAAATTGATACCTACCTGGGAAGGTTATGATGAGGTTGATAACCTATTTTAGGGGTTCCCAAACTGGACCAAGGGACCACCTGCATCAGAATCATCTGGGTTAGATAAAAAAAATATAGAGAGATTTCACCGTTATGGAATAGAGTCGGGTGCTGCTTACAAAGCTTACAGGGGTTTCTGATGAGCTCCAAGATTTGAGAACCACAGCTAACACATCTGTAATTTATCCATTTGGAAATAAACAAACAAACAAAAATCAGTGGGTCTTCTCATAGCTTTGGCTTTAGTTTTCAACAATTGCAATTTTGTAAAACTCCAGATTGTGATTATCAGGTCTCCTACATATATGGTTACATCCACACAAAAAGCCTGATACTAAAGCATCCAATCTATGAATTTCAGCAGTGCCTGTTGAGAGTTCTGTTTTTGTGAGGATATCAGGACCGTGCCTGGACAGGATTGCATAAACTCAGGGAGTAGCAAGCAATTCTAAGGAAAGCAGCTTGCCCTTCAATAATCTGATAAATAGGCATTAACAGAAGCACCACAAGTACAGGATGCCTGAGCCTTCGAGCCTTTGTTGAACCATATGTCAGAGCTCCCAGCTCTACACAAGATCACAAAATGCTGTCTCCCAGATAAAGTCACTCTCTCAGCTTCTTTGCAGGAACAGGAGGGAAAGAAAGGGCTTTGCTTTTAAGAATGGTATAAGCAGTCTTGATACACAGCTCAGAGTTTGAAAGGGTAAAGCATTATCCTGATAAGACTCAATAATACATACGTATGTACACACACACACATATATATGTACATACACATTCACCAATATATGTACACACATATGATTCTGTTATCAACATGGTATTTACACATGTGTGTATATGTGTGTTTATAGGGGTTATACATATACATATATGTGTATGTATTAGTTATTTCCTGACAGTCAGATTATTTCAACAACTTGAATCATTATCAGCTAAAAAAAAAGAATTTAAAAATTTAAAATCTAATTAACCGCTGGGATTGATCAAGATTTGTGACACAGAATTGGCTACAATTAAAAAATGCACATCAGGGCCGGCCCGTGGCTCACTCGGGAGAGTGTGGTGCTGATAACACCAAGGCCCCGGGTTTGGATCCCATATAGGGATGGCCGGTTTGCTCACTGGCTGAGCGTGGTGCTGACAACACCAAGTCAAGGGTTAAGATCCCCTTACCGGTCATCTTTTGAGAAAAAAAAAAAAGCACATCAATGGTGCTGACAACACCAAGTCAAGGGTTAAGATCCCCTTACCGGTCATCTTTTGAGGAAAAATTAAAAAAAAAAAAAAAAGCACATCAGGAGCGTGGTGCTGACAACACCAAGTCAAGGGTTAAGATCCCCTTACCGGTCATCTTTTGAGAAAAAAAAAAAAGCACATCAACTCCTACACAGTGAAAGAGCAATGGGGAGAGAGTAAAAGAAAAACACACAGCTTTCGGGGTCAAATCAAAGTTTTACCAATGTCACTGGCACACCATACACTGTGATCCAGGGATGGAATAGAAGCAAACTTGAGTAATGACGAGTAACTTTAATTAAACTCTCCATCTGCTTATAAGTTTGATGAACTTCAAAATGTACCTGCTCATCAAGTCAGGGTCTCACAGAGCAGTAATCCTTTCTTATTAGTCTTTGAAAAACTACTAAATTTCCCATTTTTCCCCTGGCCAGTGGTAGAATGCCCTCTCTCCTTATGATTTACAAGTCGTCTCAGAAATTAGAAAGTGATGTACAGCTTGTGCAATTCACATTAATAGGAATTTGAATGGCTTCTCTCTCTCTTTTTCGAAATACAATATCCTGAATTGTCCTCCCCATGCATGTGATAAATAACTTGGGTGCAGAAAATAAAGAATTTTCAAATGGCAAGATAAAGGGCATGATTCTGTGTTCTCTGTTTATGAAGGGACTGCTCTCTGAAGTGATAAAAGCTGTGGTCCTGCTGTGTTTCCACCTGCAAAATTCCTATTAAATCTAATAGAACTTAGAGGGGTACACAAGCCACCAAATATGAAACCTAATTTCTATTTCGGTTCATTTGATTTCCTAAAATTACATCAACAGCAAAACCAGATTGATGGTGGACACTGGTTTTATGAGGCTTCTCATACGTAAAACTCTATTTTCGTATTTAAAGAATTACCACTCTATGATTCAGCCGGGGGCCTATGGGAGCCTATTTTTGTCACCTCCGTTTCCTTCTTTTGCCCACAGACATAACCAGCACAACCCATTAACTATCACATTTTTAAGATAATCTAAGAAGAGAAAATGATATTCATTAAGATGCACTATAAATCCAGAAGCACAAAAATCACAAGAATATCCACAACTAAGAAATCAAAAGGACTTAATCATTAAATTCAATTTTCCCCTCACTGCATCTAAAATGAGCCACAGAGAAGACAGGGCATGTGTATTTAGAACTTGGATGAGGCTGGTGGTGAAACAAAGTCTTTAACCCATTCATTTCAAGTACCCTTGAATTATTCTGGGGACACTCTGCCTAGATACATGTGTGCTGACAGATGTACAAGTTCACTGACTTTAGAAACCCAACTTTGCTTCTCACAAACACCATTATTTCCCACAAAGTCCATTCCAAGATATTCAATCAAGAATGCTTGCTACAATTGGATTGTCTCTCTCTTCCACTCTGCCTCCCTCCACTCTGAAAGATCAAAATGAGAATGCTGAAATATCATTCCAGTTTTTCCTGTCTCATGAGCTGGGGCTAAAAATGATACGCAAGTTCTAGTGGAGAACTAGGCACCCAAAATTGCACTTAGTACATTCAATACTTATCAGTTCAAAAGAAATCAGTTCCAAAGGCCTGCCCAAGAACTTTAGCAATCATCCCACCAATCTATGTCACCATGCATTAAAATCTGCAAAGAGGCCTTCATTTTCTTTTTATTAAATGGCAAAGAGAGAATATGATCAGCAGCTTAATAGAAAACACAGTCCACAATATAAAAACAAAAGGTCACGTCATACTGTGCAAAGAACAAGATTTGTAAATTCACCCCCCTCCACTTTTTACAATCTAACATCCACCCTTCACAAGAACTCACATTAAGCTAAGAAATATGAATTTTGCTCTGGGTAAGACTGACCAAAGAGTGCTCCTTTATTTCCTCCCAATCACAAAGTAAATACAGCATAGATTTCACTGCAGTTTATACCGTCATACACCCCAGCGGGGTGTTTCTGGGGGATGAACAGGTGACACCTTTTATCTTAGACTTCATGACCTCTGGGCTGTATTAATTATCCTAACCCAGAAAACTGTCCTCACCTCAGAGGGAAATGTCATCTGTTGGTAAGTGTACCATGAGGCCACTTTAATTTTTTGTCTTTCCCATTTTCAAGAAGAGTAGACCTGGGATCTTAAGATGCAACTTGTTATGAACATACCTGATAGTTTTTGACTTGGTGGCATAAGTTTTTGAAAGAAAAAAAAAAGAGGAGAAAGAAATACACAGGCTGCAGCCTGATTCTAGAAAGCATTCCTTCCAGCAGGGCTTCTTAACCCTGGCACTACTAACAACTCAAGCTGGATACTTTTTTTTGTGGTGGGGTCTATCCAATGCATCATAAGATGTTTACCAGCATCCTTTGCCTCTACCCACTAGACCCTGGTAGCTCCAGTCCTGTTTTAACAACCATAATGTGTCCAGGGATTACCACATGTCCCCTTGGGGTAAAATTGCCCCAAGTTGAGAACCACTGCTTTAGAGCAAAAGGAATAGCCCCTTTAAAATGATTGAGGTCAGCCCCAGTAATGTTGGAGGAGGACTGTCCTTCCTCTGTGGGTTTCCAGCATCTGTGTCCCTATCACCAATGAAGCTGGAAGCCACCATCAACAGCAAACACACCAACAGCCCTTAATCTTTTAAGACCTGTCAAACTCTTCATAATGTGCTATCGTAAAACTAAAACCCAAAAGGGGAAAATGCCTGTGTCTGCAAAGTGGGGAGGGGAGTTAGCATTTATACATCAGGGAAGAAAAAATCCTATGTGTCAAAACTGCTGCTTTGGCAAATGCCTGGTGCTATGAGACCTATTTTTAAAGGGCGGGGGAGTGGGAAGGACCAGAAAAGTCAAAGTATGTTTACAACATCTTTTCATCTTTTTGACATATCAATGAAGTTTTTTCTTTCTTTTTTTTCTTTTGAGACAAAAGGGGAAAAAGTCAGTAAATCCTGAAGTAAAAATAAAGAATGAGCATATGAGCAAGTTAAAACTAACCATCAGCAGTTTTAAGCTATCCTGAAACAAAAGACAGTGATGAGACAGATTTATTTTAACCCCTTGGCAGAAAAGGTTGTCCAATACAGTCTATTGCAAGGTACCATTGGGATAAAGAGGGTTCCAGATCCATCTGGGGGGACATAAAAGCAAACCAATTTTGGCAGCTTGTAAAGCTAAGACCTGAGATTTCTTCCCTTTACTAAGAATCAAGTGACATCTATCAGGTGATAGAGACCACACCCTAATAAGAAGGATATAGTCTCGTTCTACCATTAACCCCAGATTGCCCCTCAAAATTAGCATCTTTCCGATGAGAGAAGAAAGGTAGTCTTGGGGAGCACCTGAGATTAATCCAAGAGTACCTTTACCGGTGAGCTGGTTCAGGATAATTAACACTCCTCGCCTGCTTCTGTGTGTAAGATGCTAGAAAACCAATACAGAAGACAGCAGGTAGATGTTTACTTATAGAAAGCCCGTGGGAGTTTGTGACCAAACACTTTTTCCCAGACGCCTTGGAAATTATTTTCCTTCATTTTGAACCTGCCTTTCATTCTTTCTCCATGAATGAATGTGGTCTTGTTTGCACTAAGCATTTTCCAGAATTTCTCTCTGAACCGTAAATCAACTACAGGGGAAAGGTAGTGATTAATACAACAAATGGATCTTGCCACAGTAGATTTTTCATACCTGACAGCTATGTCCTAGAGGAAGTACAAAATACCCTGGCGTTGCAACTTTTAACTTACCAAATGCTTGGTGATTATCCTAACAGAAGATCCATGACAAATAGATATTTTTAAATCTCTTGAGGAAGGAATGACTTTTGAGCACCAGAAAGCCAGTGTATGGTGGTGCATCACCCAGAGGGAGAGCCTAGCTGACCACTAGACATTCACGTCTCAACACTGTTTTGTTGTAAAAGAGCAACATTGGGAAGCAAGGAAAAAAATCCTTTGGGAAAAAATAATTGATCAGATATGCAATATGACATGAAGATAAGTTGAAAAGGTAATGCGAGTTGTAGTATGCTCAGAAAAATGCTTCAAACATACCTTCTAGAAAACATGTTGTCCAATATAGTGGCCACACACCACATGGGGCCTATTAAGCACTTGAAATGTGGCTTAGTCAGAATTGAGATGTGCTTACAGTGTATAGTATGCATTGGATATCAAAGACTTACTTAGCAGCAAAAAGAGAATGTAAAATATCTCACCAATAATTTTTTTAGTGCTAGCAGGTTGAAATGAAAATTTGGGGGGGATAATGCATTGAATGAAATACACTATTAAATTTAATTTCACCTGTTTCTTTTTACCTTTTTAGTATGACCACTAGAAAATGTTAAATTACACATGAGACTCACATTGCTGACTCACATGATTATTCTATTGGACAGCAATGGTCTAGAACAGGGGTCAGCAAACTTTCTGTGAGGGCCTGGTGCAAAATATTTTAATCTCTGTCTCTGTGGCACTAAAGCAGTCACTTAAAATATGTAAACAAATGGGCAGAGGTGTGTTCCAACAACAGTTTATTTACAAAATAAGCAGACAATTGAGCCTGGCCCGTATGCCCTACTTTGCTTACTTGGGGTCTAGAACCTTAACAGTTTCCTGTAAAGAGGAAGATGAACATACCAGGTGCCTGTGAATTCAGCCTGCAAATGTGGTTTTGTATCCAGCATGAGTTTTGGACAAATCTGAACCTGAATTGCCTCTGGACTGGGCATGGGCATTCCAGACCCCACAATGTCCACCACTCCCCAAGTCTAACTGGCATTCTTCACACAATGCCATGTTCATGAGCATTCCTGCTGGAGAGTGGGTGTCACACAAAGAGGCGCTCCGAGGACACAGACAATCACAAAATCACATAATGTGCATTTCTATCAGGGACTGATAAGTTGAGGACATAATTTATCATCCAAACCAAATAAATTTTAGTGGAAGGAGACATAATTAATAATTATGTCTGGATAACAGGCTTCAACCAGAATATACATGGTTACCCTACTGATAAAGGAAGCCAGGCCAACTTTCCCCAAGATCTGGACATAAACAAGGAAGGAAACTACTGACGATACTTCCTCTACAGTACATTGTTATCGATATTAAACAAATCCTTCCTCTAACATATCTAATGGAGCTGGACTCCCTTAATACCTGTGTAACGCACATGGTGCTTGGTTTCCCAATATTCATTTCTTCTTTTCTTCGGTCAGCTTCCCAAGCCTTGTTTCACCACCTCTGGGTAGCAATCCTGGTTTTACCCTGGGTAGTCACACCTACCCTGAGTCACACCTTATCTGAGTCATGGACTGATGACCAAAAAAGGTTCACCCAAGCAGGGTAATGAGTATACATGGGAAGGGAGGGTTGACATACTCCTCCCACTTTTTATATTACCTCCTACTTATTATTAATCATGCCCATGGTTTAAAAAAAAAAAAAATCTTTAAGGTTCCACCCAGACTGCAAGGTTGCAGCATGCACCTCAGGTCTAAGATAACCTGCTGCACAAATAACAGAGCTAGCTAAGATGCAACTGACACAACCTGAAACCACTTTTTATATTACCTCCTACTTATTATTAATCATGCCCATGGTTTAAAAAAAAAAAAAAAATCTTTAAGATTCCACCCAGACTGCAAGGTTGCAGCATGCACCTCAGGTCTTAGATAACCTGCTGCACAAATAACAGAGCTAGCTAAGATGCAACTGACACAACCTGAAACACTGAGCCTCTGGAGCTTCTGAGAAAGTTCTTTCTCCCGAACAACCCCCGCTGTGGACAGCCAGGTTCCCACTGCAGATGGCAGAGTCCAGAAACAGGAAGAAACAGGGTCTCTGACAGTCTTGGGATGCTGGACCCAGCCAACACAAACTTTATTCTTTTCCAGTATTGGTGAAGCCAACTTGACTTGAGCTTTTGTTGCTTGCACCTGACAGGTTATTCTAATAACCATCGTCCTTGCCTTCCTCCCCCATCTCGCCCTCCCTTGCCATCTCTCTTCCACAGTTTTTCAGTCTTTCTGTGTGTGTGTGTGTAAAAACTCTTATTTATACACACACACAACCTCCCAGTGGTCTGTACCTGGAGAGTATATGGGGGTGTGCGTGTGTGTGTGCACATAGACCACTAGGGGATAATCATGAAAATATGTGTGCTTTTGAAGCTAAATTACGCAGTCAGAAGCCATTATGCACCTCACAAGCACTCCCCAGAGCTGCCAGTGCATCTGTTTTGCAGAAGCAGCTGGTTACACACTTTTACATCACCGGGAAGTCACTTCCCAGAGGGAAGCTGAAGCAGGCGGTGCTGGGGCAGGTCTTCAGCAGAGGAAACCAAACTTTAAAGGATTTCTGCTTCCTTCCACCTTTCTCCTTCTTTAAGGGAACTGTGCAGAGTTCTGTCTACTCCACAGGCCATTCTTCTCTCTCCACTCCTATTACCTCGGGAAAACCTGGCTTTCTTCACTTAGCTTGAAACACTAATCCTGAGAAACAGGACTAATAACTGTGTCAACCTCATAGGGGAACTGCTGAGAAAACTGAGGCATGGAGAATTTAACTAACTTCTCCAGGGTGCACGGCTGGGAAGCAGCAGGGTTGGAATTCACAGCCTGGCTTCAGTGTCCACACTCTGAACTAAGATGGCACACCATCTCCCGAATTAAGAATTCAACCTTTTGCTAATATATACACTTACTGTTCTGAGGAGGAATATTATGTTCACACTCTTAGGGGAGCAGAGCATAACTCCCTGCTCCTTCAGTGTGGGCTGCACAGAGTGACTTACTTCCAAACAGCACAGTCTGGAAAAGGGGAGGAGGAGCAAATTTACAGTGGAGAAATCTAACACACATGACCTCAAGCCAGGCGATCAAGGTCAACATCAACAGTTATAAATTATGTCCATAGCATGGGCCCTTGATATGATGTGATGAAAATTAAACTTTACCTGTTATCTTCTACCCGGAAACCTAACACTCCAGTCTAATCAAGAAGAAAATCAGACAAACCCAAACTGAAGGACATTCTACAAAATACCTGACCAGTACTCATCAAAACTGTCAAAGTCATCAAAAACAAGGGGAATCTGGGGCTGGCCCGTGGCTCACTCGGGGGAGAGTGCGGTGCTGATAACACCAAGGCCATGGGTTCGGATCCTACATAGGGATGGCCG
>NW_007726943.1:424614-425056 GCF_000696425.1 Galeopterus variegatus | reverse complement strand
AGTTAAAGACTCATATCTTGCTTCTGGATTGCCCCACTGACCACTTCATTCTCTAGTTGCTGCTTGACCATAAAAGCAGAGTATTTAATTCACTAGTCAAGGTCTTGCCTCTAAGTCATAAGTTATCAGACTGGTTGTTTTTGAGCCAACTATTACTGGAAGACACTTACAAATGAAAAGACCTTCATTAAGGGTCCCCTCCAATGCAAAAGTAAAAGCGAAAATATTCAAAATCATTCAAAAAAAATTTTTTTAATAAAAATAACAGCCACTGACAACACTCTGAATGCCCTAGGAAGGTGGTAAAGAACAGGCTTTTAAAACGCAAAGTGACTTTGAAAAATTTTGGGGGCCGACCCGGTGGCACACTGCTACAGTGCACCGCTTGGGAGCGCGGCAGTGCTCCCGCTGAGGGTTCGGATCCCACATACAGACCGGCCGC
>NW_007726943.1:402737-423316 GCF_000696425.1 Galeopterus variegatus | reverse complement strand
TTTTTTAATGCAGACAAATATTTTAAGAATAAAGAAAAATATTATGTGACTATAACTATTCGAACATAATTACTATATGCTTGGATTCAGTAGAAAGACAAAAATATCTGCCTTCTTTTATATTATGCTGGGGGGAAGGCTCCACTGACTCTTTTTCTAAAATCAATTTTCCTTCCTTCCTTCTTCTCTCTTTTTTCTTTTTGACATTGAAAATTAGAGCTGATGATCAGGTAACTCAGTAGTGGAAATACGAAGCCCTGTTCAGACTTCTCCACCACATTTATGTCAGACAGCACTAAAGATTCCATCAGCCTACAGACTTGGGGCTTGACTTCACAATTCTTCTAAACACAGAGCTCCAATGAGCCACAATCAATGGCACTAGAAGGGAAACCTATTCCCCAGCCCCCCAAAACCAAAAACTTTGATTTACAATGGAGGACAGACAGAGGTAAAATGACTACTAGTTAGCTCTAGAACTAAGAACTGAGCCTCCCAGTTCTTCTTGGGGCTGTGTTTCTCCTTTTACAAAAAGGTGCCTTTCTTTCTCATAGTGATGTTTGTACTCAGGTTTTCTAATCCTTTGTTAGTGAGGAAAAAGATAACTAACATTCAGTATACACCTAACACCAACATGCCTCCCATAATTACCTTATTTCATGAAGTCAGACACCATTGATTTTAAGACTCATTCCAATTTCAGTGATGAAAAATATGAAAAAAAAACAACAAAAATGTTCAAACATTACTAAATGAAAATTACAACCTGATTTCAGAGATGTTAAAATGTGAAGGAAAAAAAATTTCAGCATCAATGAAATCTGTTAAATCGTTTAAACCACCAGGGAAGCCTACGACACAGTAAGCATCGTCTCAGTATTTCACAGATGATGGAAACCAGGCTCAGAGACCTGATGGGGGACATCTTAGCCCCCGCAATATGAATAGCCACATGCTCCCTGACCTTTAAGATCCTGACAGAACTAGGAAGTGCTCAACTACCTTTTTCTACAGTCCCTCCCTTAATTTCTTATTTCTAACCATATAAAGTTGGATCCAAAATAAAGGCTTCACCTGGAAGAAAACGGATGAAGACAATGGTTTCATAAAAATATATGGAGTAAACCAATAATGACATTCATTTTCTAAAGATTTTGGAGTGTTTAATATGTGCGATCAGGTCCCATGTCAAGCCAGAGAAGACAGTGAAGAGAGAAACGAAATCCGAGCCTTAGTGTTTAGTAAGAGGGATAAAAACAATAAATGAGTTAATAGCAGCAACACAAATAAGGTAATATATTAAGATGAGAGTTTTCTGGAGCAGCCACACTGAAGAATCAACATGTAATCTCTGATCTAAAGAGAGAGGATTCAGCCCTGAAAAGAAGAAAGCAGAAGGAACCATGCACACAGGTCCCAAGGTGTGGGCAAGAAACCAACCCCCGCCCCATGCTACCCTCTGACTCTTGCCAAAACATTCAACTTGCACATGGAGTGACATGCAAGCTTTCCTCCTTTCTAGGCAGCTGCAACTGCCTCGAAGAACCAAGTTCTGCCCAGTCAGGCTCTTGTACTGGCAACTCTCAGCTCTCCTGGCTGCTGGATTTAATGACTCCTCTTCGATAACCCCAAAGGTCAGAGCCATTATTTATTACAGTCCTCTTTTGTTTTGAGTCATGTAAGAGGAAAAAGTATCAATAATCTTTGCTCCAAGACAAGTTCCCACAGTCTTCTTTTTTATCTCTGCAGACAAGATTAAAGGGCCTGGGATGCTCGGGAAATCTAACAGAAGTTATCTGAGTGTAGACTATCAGATTAACAATGCCTACCACGGGCCACCGGGGTCATCTGTCTCTTTAATCTTGTTCAATAGTTAACATTTGGGAACCGCTCCCTTGTCTCCCAGAGACATTATTTTCAGTTATAAACTCAGAGGACATCCCCTCTAGTCATCAAATTTAATGTGATGATTATTAAAGAGAATTTGCTAATATTAATGCTCACTTTCAACTTGAGGGTCTGAGCTACAAATTTCTCCTCATTCTGGCTAGTGGGGAACGGGCCAAGGACAAAATCTGAATAAGTTAAGGGGATATCTGCTGCTCTTCAATAATTTAATATATCATGTAAGACAGAGGTAGTGATGCATTATCTACTCAAAGATAAGATTACACTCAAAGCCATAATGAACTTTTACTATCCAGAGGCCACTTCATAATGGGGCTGGGAGGCACAGTATATACAAAGTTCTATAGTCTAATAGTAACGAACAGCCACAGTAACAGCTGGTTATTTACTGAACACTTGCCAGCCAGGCATCCCTATTTTGTCATTTAACCTCTCAACACTTTGAAGGTAGGCACTGTTCCCATCTACTTCTTACAGATAAAAAACCCCCCACAAGATTTAGTGATGTTACATCTTCTTGATCTTCACAGCCTGTGCTCTTAAGCCCTATTCCACAATGAAAAAATGCAACACAGTGGCCAAGTCCATGAGCAATGAACTCATGGACTCAAGACCACTGAGGCTGAAATCCCAGCCCCACTACTTATCAGATACATGACCTTAGGAAAGGTAACTATCCTAAGCTTCAGTTCCCTCATCTGTAAAATGGGATAATCTTAGGGACCAACACAGAGGGCTGGCTGAAGAATTGAATGAGGCACTTAGCATAGTGTCAGGAATATACTAATTTTAATACTGCTGCTGCTGCTACTACTACTAATAGTGATGTCACATTCCTAGTTGACTTTACAACACCCATGACTTACTATTCATTTATTTTAGCCAGTCACATTATTGCCAAATGAGTTCAAATACCATCGTTAACATAACATAAACCAGAAATAATAGAGTACATCCCAATTCCTCTCTCATTCTCATGTGGAAGCCTCAGTCTGTTACCAAGTAAGTCCCCATAGTTGAAAACCAATTCACAAAATAAAAATACCAGTTTTTAGATATGTTCCAGACTCAACAAAAATCTTCATTATAACCTGATGAATTTACTCATTTTTTCAGAGTACACAACCTGTAGATTATGGTTAAAATGCATAAGGGAACATTCCATGTTTTAAAGATGTTTGCATATTCAACTTGTAAGCAGCAATCTGCTCTGTTATAAGCAAAGCATGCTATCACTGACGTCTTATATTTCAATTTTCTTTACACCAAAACAACAAAATATTTAAACAGTTAACATCTGCTCGAAGACCTAAAAGATGAAAGACTTCAGAAGGCATAGGCAGTGTGTTGACTACAGAAAAAGTCAAATTACATAGGGGCCAGATTTTTGAAAGCCTGACCTATTGTGTCAGAAAAGGAGAGCCAAATGCTGGAAAATGTATGGAAGGAAAATTGAAACCATAAACAGTCTGAGAATATTTAAACAAACAGATGGCAATAGAAAAATAAAGACAAGGCGACTTTTAAAAATAATAGTAATTCCAATACATCATTTTTAAAAAGATACCCCAAACACAAGTCCATAATAATTAATCATAATAAATTTTATTATAATTTTTGAACAGATGGCAATAGAAAAATAAAGACAAGGCGACTTTTAAAAATAATAGTAATTCCAATACATCATTTTAAAAAAGATACCCCAAACACAAGTCCATAATAATTAATCATAATAAATTTTATTATAATTTTTAAAAAGTAAAATCGGGGTAGGAGTGGGAAACAGGAGAAAGTAGTAGAGACAGAATTTTGATAAAAGCACTCATGCAAAATGATCTTCTGTTCTCAAAGAATGAGGCACTTTGGCAAACTAAACACAAAAGTGAGCCTCCAGCGCTGAGCCAATACACCAAGTCGGTGACATTATCCACCTCTGGGGACGTCACCTCTTCCACAGCAAAATCAGTTTGCTGCAACAAGGTATCTGGTGGAAACAACTTCAATGTGCCATGGAAAAACATAAGTTTAGCTATAATTGAATAATCAGAAAGACATTTATTTCTGTATGGCAGGGAGAAAAGAGACCAGATGATTCTCACAGTTTCTTTTTCACACCCCAGACAAACTTGAAATTAATTTTGGTCCTTTTAGCTAAAAGAAACCTGGCAAAGGGTGGTGGCAGTGGCCAGAGAAAAGACAAGTAAACAGCACCAAGGAATATGGAGTACCAGGACTCCTGCCAATTTGTAGGGTAAGGCCTTATACTGATAATAATAGAATGTGTTTTTTGTTTTTATTTTTTAATCAGTAGCTTTTTGTGCCCCTTTCCCCAGTGTATTACTTGGGTATCATTTGATTGAAAGGGACATAAATCTAAGTCAAATAAATAAAGAAGAGAAAAAAAGAAATTGACTGACTTAAATAATTTAAAAGTTTAAGGTAGAAGGCTTCAGGTACAGCTGGTTCCAGGGACTGAAGAGGTATCATCATGGCTCTGATTCTCTTTCTAACTCTCAGGCCAAGAAGTTGCCCTCACAAAGCCAAAACTGCAGCATACTCTCCTTTGGGTGAGAAACACATCCAAAAGAAGATGAGTTCTCTGTTTGTGAGGGGACAAGCAAACTCGGAGAAAACACTCATTAGCCTTGCTTGAGACACACGACCAGTCTTGAAACCACCACTGTGGCTAGGTACTCCAACGAGCCTAAAAGAGAGTAGGCTAGGTAAATGGTCACTGTGATGGACAGCCCTACCACAACTGTGAAGAATGGGGACCACAGGGAACATGGGGAAGAGATGGGCTGGATGGACAGAGACAAATCCGGAGATACCTCCAGTACTCACAACCATTCATCACTGAAGACCTTCCCTCCACTGGTTTATATTTCCATCGTTATTTTTGTTGTACCCCCCTCGATGCCTTTTTTTCATTTTCTATTTAATGAATGAATGGCAGGCTATGCTGGAAGAAGAAAAGAAATATTTTTTTTAAAAAAGAGAGAGACTTGCCATGAAAAAAAAAAATTAAGGAAAATATGACAAAGCACACCTCAGATGTGAACCAAATTCCTGAATGCATTGGTAGAAGGGGTCCACTAAGGGTCGGCTCAAGGGCACAGTAAAGCCATAAAGTCTCACGTGATAAGGAAGGGGAAGCTCAGTATCCATGTGCTTGCCAGAGTCCCCTTTGCTGACACTTCACCAACTGTAAGACTACAACCCCTCTCAACCTCCCCGCTTTCCCAAAAAACTCTATATTCTGAAGTCACAGCAACCCAAGCAGATAGATGAGCTCTACCAACTGAGGCATTCCAGTTTCTAGAACTCAGGAGCTTACTTACCATTCACGAAGATGCATTAAATATGTACTTTTCTGCCTTTCTTTTCTCTTAAACCTCTGCAAATCATTAACAAAATCCAAAAAGTGAAGTGAGATTTAAACAAATTCACTAATAAATACCTCTGAAAGCAAGAGAGCGACTTAATGTCCCAAGTAGCAGAGACTGGTAATTTGTAGAACAGTCATTGAGAAAGTATTATAAATAAATACAGTAGAAATATAGCAGTCCTGGGCACCTGAAACTGTTACAAATACCTGCTCAATCTTTGCCTCAAGCAGGTCATCTAAGTAATAAGATTATATTCATTTCTGAAGTCAGTTGGTGATGATGAATCAAAGGCTGGAACACATGTTGCAAGGAATTCATCTTTGCAACAAGAAATAATTTCCCAGTCTCTGTGGGAGCAAGCCTGAATTACAAATCTAAGAAACAACACACTCCAAGTACCCAAGGTAAACGCTGACTTCGTTTTTCCTGCCCACTGAGAAATGATGGTTTCTGGCTTCCCAAAACTATCCTCAAAGCTTGAGATCTAATAGCTCAGGATCAATCATACATAAATATATAAATATATAAATGTGGAAAAGTCCAGTCACATAATACAAATTACATCATACTTCTTCCTTGTTTCATTAATAATTTAGCAACATATCAACCATTGACTGGACTGTTGTTTTAAACGGATGACCCATGTCTTAATAAAGTTAAGAGGATAAAAGAGATGTTGATTTATAATTCATTTTAACCAAGAATTTCCTTGCTAACATACCACAGATCAAAAAATCAGACTTTACAGGCCAGCCCGTGGCTCACTTGGTAGAGTGCGGTGCTGATAACACCAAGGCCACGGGTTCAGATCCTATATAGGGATGGCTGGTTTGCTCACTGGCTGAGCATGGTGCTGACAACACCAAGCCAAGGGTTGAGATCCCCTTACCGGTCATCTTTAAAAAAAAAAAAAAATCAGACTTTACATACACTTCTTCTTTTTTTTTTTTTTTTCTTTCCTTTTTGTCTTTTTTCGTGACCGGTAATGAGATCGCAACCCTCAGTGTTGCGCCCGCACCACGCTCAATCAGTGAGCAGACCGGTCTGTATATAGGATCCGAACCCTCGACGGGAGCGCCGCCCTCTACCGAGTGCGCCACTGGGCCGGCCCCTACATACACTTCTTCTTATTGATATTCAAAGACTAATCAACAAATCAATCATTGTACCTACCTATGGCAGAGAAGAATGACTTATTTGGACATACTTTCCTAGATAAAATAATTTAAATCACAAGGTGAATAATAGAATTTCAGAAAAAATCACCAAAATAAAAACAAAACATAAGCCAAAGAATTTTAGAGATGAAAGGGATTCTGAGACTAAGAAGTTAACCTGTGACGCTTCAGTGAAGCTATTTGTGAAACCAAGGGCAAAGTAAATAGCTGTAAAGGCTCTACTCCAGTACTTCATCATGTATATACATAGGGAAAGCATACATTCATAACCTTACATATAAACTGAGCCAAAAAGCAAAAGAATATTTTATCCATGAAGGTCAGTAAAACATGGGCAGCAACTCTGTTCTCCATGATAGCTCTTATTCTAACTCTAAAAACTGTAATAAACTCAACATTGATGTTTTCAGTAAAATAGCACATGTTCCGAGTTTTACCATCGAGTTTGACTTTAATCCAGACCAATGGACTAAAACACTATTTGCTCAACTGCAAGTTCATAGGTGCCCAAGATAGTTACAAAGACAAGATGGCTCTCATATGCACCCTGTGCTTGAGAAGCGGACAAAAGGGGTAAGGGGAGAAGACAATGACCCCCCACCACCCAGCAACAAGTCCAGAAACATTAGGGGACAAGAATTTTCTAAACTAAAAACAATCTAAATTGAAAAAAAAAAATCAATCCTCAGGGTTCCTTCTCCCAGTGTAGGTATGAGATGGGGACAGGGCAGTCACCCACTGTACTCCACTGCCCATGACAGGTACAGCTGACTGCACAGTCCACCCAACTGAGCTTAGGTACAGCCTGTGAACTCTTCACAAATCAGGTAGACACCATCCACTGGAATAAGCACAGCAAATGAAACGCACCGGTCACTCTAACCCTGATGATACCAGGAAAGAGCTCGGCAAATCAAGTCCTAAATAATGCGATGTACAGCATCTCTATCAGGGCAGGGTATGGCAGTTTTGGGAACTCATTCACCCCAGGTTAGAAGGCTAGGTTTTATGTATTATCTTTGTCTCACCTCACTTACAGAGGCCTAAAAATAACAGCCAACTCATTTGAAACAAAGTACATCCAAAGTAGTATGTTATCATTATCTGTGAATAAATGTCCATTACCATAATCTAAACACTTATTTCTGAACTCTTTACCCTTTTCAAATAAAATACTTACATAAATATAGACCCACTGATCCTCAGATATATCAAGGTCATGGAAAGAAAAACACTATCCATATAAAGTATTGAATGCAAAACACTAAGGGGTCTCATGAAGGAGGAATATGGAATCATTTTTGTCCTCCTCATTGTTCCAGTAACATTTTCATTTTATCCTTAACCAGTACAGCAATTACAACACTATATTCATACTAAACCATTTATATGTAAGTCTACCCAATGACAATAAGGTTCTGTAAGGGTACTGAGTATGTCTTAGTCATCTTTGTATTGAAAGAAACCAAATATACCAGTATTCAAAAAATAATGCCTGGTAAATTAAGTGCAATACAAAAGTAGCATAAAACATAACACAAAAACATGAGAAAAGACATGTGCAGAATAACAAAGAATAGCAGTAATGATTAAGTCCCAAGGTGAGAATCTGTCAGACAGGGTGGGGAGCAAGTCTTGGCAACAGGAGCCTTCATCCAGCAAAGGGATTAGCAAACTATATAATCCATGGGCCAAATCTAGCCCGCTGTCTGTTTTTCTCAATAAAGATTTATTGGAACACAGACCTGACCAATCAATCATTTAGGTATTGTCTATGGCTGCTTTCATGTGGCAGGGTTGAGTACCTGCAACAAAGACTGTATGGCTCATAAAGCCAAAAATACTAACCATGTGGCTCTTGACAGGAAGAGTTTGTGACCCTCAGTCTAGAACAAACTATAGCTAGAATTCCAGTGATTTGTAACTTGCAATGAAAAAGAAATTAATCTTTTTTTTCAACAATCTCAAACTGGTATTGAATTCAGCATTTAGCATTTCCTTCAATCTATGAATGGAGGAAAGCCACAGTACTATTAGCAGTACTTCAAAATTTGTCCTCATCAGAAATCACTCACATTACAGTTGCTGCAAATATCTCAAAATGTCATTGGCACTCATGGACAACTTGAATATTATGATAGTTGTTAGAACAGCTACTAGATCCTGTAATGTGTTAAAACTCTCATGTATTACCAGTCACAATTTTAATATTTTGATAACTATCTCAATATAATTAGTTCCATCTATAATCCTATGTACTCTGGTTGATACGGTTAAAAATATTTATTACACACCTAGTAGCCTTAGGCACCTGAACTTCTTTCTAACACCCAGGAACAAAATGCAAATCTCTGCCTTCATGCTTAGAAGACACCATGAAGTACACGCTAATGCTGAAGAAAACGGTCTGAACCATGAGAGAAAATCATTATTAACCTGGGAAATGGAAAGAAGTTGCCAACATGGCCAATTTTGAGGACAGAGCAAGAAGCTGCAGAGACTCTCAAACTGGGAGCTACTGCCTTGGACACTTCGGTCATTGCTGTAGTTCCTTTATTTTCTCAGACAAACTCACAAGTTCGAAGTGTCCCCAACACTGGGTGCTACCTTTAAGAAAAAAGTACACTCGTGGAGATGCTATCATTGGGTAATAAATGGCCTAATGTCAGAACTTTTAACAGGACTCCACTGGGTAACGAGGGGTATCACAAAGCCACGAGTGCCTACCTAAGATGGTAATTCTCCTAATAAACGGAAACAGCTTTATAGCTCATCAATTCAATAAACTGGCCTTTTAAGAAGTTTCTGAGAACAAATTTGACTTTAACAACCCCACAGGAACCATTGTGATGTAATTGGGTCCATCATACCAAAGTTAAAAACTTCCAGTAAGAAATGAACATTAAGGTCCAGAAAAGGCAAAATGAGACATTTATGGCCCACGAGGTTAGTGATCGAGGCTGTATGAGCTTCCCCGGAAGGGCCTAATAATGTGGACCACGGCGACTCCATCGCTGTCTGTGCTATCCCGCGTTACTCAGGAGCTCTGTACTGCACAGATCACTGAAAAGTGAGACAGTAACGACATCAATCGGAATCTTCACAGTTTCAAATGCCAATGAGAGAACCATCCACTAAAACTAAGCACAGGAACGTTTTCCAAACAGAGACGAAGTGATTCTACAAAAGCTGCCTTGGATCCACTTAGGAACAAGGCAGAAAAGGGAGTAACAGTACAAATTAAATACTTTCTAGGATGGAGTTTTTCTTGTTTCTGGATTTTCTTCCAAAGTCATTTTCCTTAGCTTTAATCTTCAATGGGAAAAACAAATGAACATTAAAAGGCCACTAGGAATTATTCATCATCATAATTCCCTCTTTATCAATCACCTTATTTGGGGTGAGGGGTGGAATGGACACACGTAGAAGTTCAACTCAACAAAGTATATGTTTCTTATGTTAAAAAACTCTTTTTTTTTCTTTCCACACGAATGATCTAGCCCTTGGGAAAGTATTAGAGATTCTTTCAGCTCATGTTTTAAAGCACTTTTGAAAAAGCACATTAGATCACCAACTATTTTCTCTTTTGGGATATATGTTAAAAACTGTAACTGTACTTTGCTTAGAAAAACCAGCAGCAAGACATGGAAGGTTAAAAACTCTTTTTTTTTCTTTCCACACGAATGATCTAGCTGTTGGGAAAGTATTAGAGATTCTTTCAGCTCATGTTTTAAAGCACTTTTGAAAAAGCACATTAAATCACCAACTATTTTCTCTTTGGGGATATATGTTAAAAACTGTAACTGTACTTTGCTTAGAAAAACCAGCAGCAAGACATGGAAGATCATGATCATAATTGAGAAATAATTCAGAACACATCTGTTTTCTCCTTGTCATTTAAGCTCAGAGTGTATGGCTTCTATTCCCAATGGGACATTTCAAAGACACAATGCTAATTTTCTTCAGATTTAGCATATTCAAAAATTACATGATCTAATCAGACAGAGAATAATCATTTTAAAATATATTCATTCCCAAACTTGATAGGCATATGTCATTTTTGGTGCTAAATTATGACACATAACTGTAAAAATAGAAAGACCACAAAGGTAAAAGTAGGCCTTTTCTCCAAAAATAATACTCCTGCCTGTTCCTGACACTGCTAATGATATGGATCCAGCTTTGAGGCAGATTTCTTTCCTCTCTTCTAACTCTTTCCTTACCTTGACTCTCCAACCACCCTTGAATTTCTACAATAATTATGATAACCAACCTAGTTGTTTTAAAATTTTCCTTGAAGCCCGCTTAAGATAAAAGACCATATAACTAGTGGCCAACTGATAATGAAACATTTCATAAGGTTCAAGATATCAAGTGAACCTTCTATACTAAACTAAATTTGGTTGTAGCGTGTGCCTTCCATGCCATGAAGTGAGCTCAAGCCATAATCTGTGTTTTTTTCTCACATTAAAAGCTAGGAACAGCCAAGGAAGAAGAAAAAGAACAAAATAAATTTTTAGGAGCTAAAATAAGGTGCCAATTGCCCAAGGCAAATCTTCCTCTTCTAATTTATGAACATCCACCATAAAGGGTACATCTGACACCACCTACTCCACCCCCTTCAGATTAAGGGGAAAAAATATGTCTTTTTAAAATTCCACAGTGAATGGTAAGAAAAAAGTCAGAGGCACATATGATTTGGGAAATGTACATATGATGTTCATTTAAGGTGGCATTTATTTATAAATCTAATTAGTGACTGTCACTTTCTGTTTAGAGAGGGGGCTACAGAAAAATTGTAATGGGTAGCCAGAATGGGGAGAAGGGGGGTTATGAACAGGCCAGCAGAAGTACAGAAATCAAAGGAAGGGCAGAGGTGGGATAGAACTGACAGAACTGACCCTGCGTGTGTGTGCATGTGTGCGTGTGTGTGTAAGAAAGGCAGGTTGTTCACTATGTTATTATGTATTATCCTTACCAGACATATATATTCAACCCAGCTTATATGACTTCTTACTAATTTTCTACTGTTGTCAAGGTATATCTGGATGTAAAGACTCTATTTTGTAAGATTTGTCAATGTGAGAACCATCTATGCTTTCGATTTGATGTGCAATGTTTTATAATGCCTATTTTATTTTCTCCCTGAAGGACATCTGCTTATCAAGTGGGCACTATCCATTGACGTCAACTCTACACCAGCAAAATAGAGCAAGACTGATACAAATTATAAAGCTAATTTAACACCAAAAAATCTGTTTTTACCGGAAATATTCAGCTCATGAATGTCTAAGGTTTGGGGAAGGACTTTAGCCTGAATTATCTATATAATTACATTTGTTTTTGCTGAAATTAATTCAGTCTTAATTGGTGAAGCTAATTCTATACATATCTCTTCTATAATGTCCTAGATTTTTCATACCAAAACGTTTCTGGTTTAATTTTCCTGGGTAGTGCCAAACTGAGCACTTCATTTTATATTTGTATAAACAAACCCCTGGACATGACCTAAAAAAGCACCTATATCTCCTGAATTGTCCTCTCTCTAATTGCATCATTCTGCACACCAAATACAGCAGAGGTTAATGTGAAGAACCTATACTTACTCACAAACGTGCCTTAGAAAAATGGTTAGCAGTTGCCTGTTAGAAGTACAGCCATGAAAATTTCTGTAGCATTTCTGCATGTAATTAGCCTCTTTTTTTCCCTTAGCTATTTATAAATGCATAAATATACCTTCACTCTACGTAACGATGACAGACAGTGACAACATATTGATATACAGTGCCACTTCGTAGTTGGAAATGAATATTTCATTAGCTGAGTTATCACTGCTGGGTTACGACCTTCAACTCTCTAATTTTAAATTCATCCGTTTTCAGACTATTAAGCTGTTCTTGAGCACACCGGAGAAATTACAGATGTAGAGGTAAATTTTCAAGATAATTTTTAATTCCAGAAAAGGTCAAGGATATGCATACTAAATTCTTTAAAAGAATTGTACCTCATAATGAGAGCAAATGGGTCATTTTGGTTGTTAATGATATTTGCTTCTACATGTAAAAATGGAAAGAAACAGATCATGATCACTAAATGAAATCATCAAGCTCCTAATTTCCTAGTACCATGCCCAAGAAACTTAAAAAAGAACAACTACCCAGAACCTCAATTAAGTAGACTGAGCTTGTGCCTCATAGAAGCTTAGAGCGAAACACAGATACCAGCTTCAAACTCAGCCTCAGTTTCCCCATCCATAGTACTCCTTCCAGGAATAAGATTTCTCTCCCCTCCCCCCCGTTAATATTTCTTTGTGGAACCAAAAATATTTACATACTATGGTACCCATTAAGAAATCATTATCTAAAAGAAAAGAAGGAGGAAGGGAAGAAAGCCATTGGTTGAGTGACAGCTGCTGCTTTGCATCTTGCCCGATCCAACCTTGGCTCTCCCAGCCCCTATGCCGCCCTCCGCACTTGATGCTGTTGCAAACGGGCCTTCAGGCTCCTATGGGAGGGGTTGGTCCCCTGACACCATCAGTTATTCTCCTCAAAACTTTCAAAGCAGTTTCTGGTTCACCAATACTCTTAATTTCACCGTGTACTTTTCACCATTCCTAACCTTCCCTCTGTAGGTTCCTTCTCCCTTCTCAGCTCCTTAAAAATTGGTGTTTCTCATGGGAATGTTGCTGTATAAATTCTCCTTCAGTCATCTCAGCAAATCCCAAAACTTTGCCCCATCCCAATCTTCAGGCTCAAATAGCCAATGACAAGCTAGTACATCCTCCTAGCATCTCCAATTAACCCAGTCAATCTGCTGTACATATCCCTTTCATGGCTCTCCCTTTGAAAGTCCAAAACACGGTACTAAGGCTCCCCAAGATGAGGCCCCTGCTCGGCAGTCCCAGCTCATCTATGTCCAGTGCCTGCCCTCAAATTCCTTCCTGTGGCTCCCCAGCATGAGCGATGCCAGTTCTAGTCTCCACACCTTGCTCATGCTTCATCTACTGAACCTAACACACTGCCACCAGCCTCCCTATCCCCACCCCAACACACACCATCTCACACCTCCTCACCCACAGCACAGGTATCACCCCATACACACAAAATTCTTCCCTGTCCACCAAGCCACAACCTAGGATAGATTGCAGCTGGGCCCTGTAACAGCATATGTATTTCTGCATTATTGCAGTTATCACACGATGGTACTATGCAAGTTGTCATCTGTGTCTCACCCACCCTAACTACAATGAACAGTCTTTAAGTGCTTTAGTACCCAGGAGAGTGCTTGGCATAAAGTGGAAAATCAATAAATATACTTTACAAGTGAATTACAAATGAAACAAATGACCACACTTATGCAATTATTACTGTGGAAGAAAGAATAAGCCCTGGGTCTAACCCTCAGCTTAAAGACCACATCAGCAAGGAAGGGTTCTACAAGGCCCCAGGTCAACTAGGTTCCATGTTCCTCTTCAATACTCTTTCAGCCCCTGCCTCATTAGAACACTCTGCCTCAATTAACAACATGAATGACTCCCACCTCTTTAAAACTTCAGTTTCTGGCTCACCCCACACTCCTGCTTATTAGCTGCACACCAAACTTCTTGCACACATCACACTTTTATGTCAACAAGTGGTGAAATGTTTTGTCTGTCTGTCTTTCATACCAACTAAGTTTTGTGAAGGCAGGGTTCATCAGCCTGGCCGATGGTTTGCACTCAATCTGCTGACTGATTTAACACATGACTACACTGATGAATAAAGCATTGTCTTCATCTATTATGAAATTAACACTGATAGGTTTGTCAAATTAGCCAAGTGATACCAGGAAAATAAACAGCTGACATTGAGGAGATGGTAGATAAGACAAGAACATCTGAGTGAGCTCATCTTTAAACAAGTTTAATGCAAGCCAAAGGAAGACAGAAACATGACATACCTTGCCTCTTGGTCTTAGAGGTCTTAAACTCACAGAGAAAATCCACGATGGTGTTTCCCAATGTTATAGGGAGCCTACACAGAATAATTACCCCCAGGTGTCTTTGCTTAGACCTGGGATTATACCCATTCAATGACAAGGCACTGGTCATCTCACACTGAGCTGAAGCTGTGACAGATTTAACTCATGTTTATTAAGAAAAATGGGAAGAGTAACTAATTACTTAATATATTCAGTTAAGTTAGCAATCGATATCCTCATAATAATTCAACTGCAAATCAACTGTCTACATGCAGAGCTGGACAGTGTTATCATGCTGATTAAAAAAAAAAAAAAACCTACCAAAGTCATGGACAAAACTTTATTCAGTGAAGGGCTGAGGACATGGGATGAGATGTTATCTATCCCAAATTCATTGATCCACACAACACAGGGTACTCCTCATTAGTTTCGAAAAACAGGACAGATTAGAAATAATAATCAAAAGTCATCAAACTTAAGTTATAGTTTTTATCTATCATTTATTTCCAGAGACACAGACTCTAAATGCTCATATACCCAGCCATCCTTCAATGTTTTATATGAAAAGCACACACAACTAAACCTATTTGATGTGAAACATTTTACATATTCCACTTCATTGGCTCTTCTACTCCTAAAGGCTTATGAACTTTTTAAATGCAGGTGGAAGGAGGAGAATCAATACTGAATTTCCCAATAGATATAGCCACAGGCATCCTTCCTCCTACAGAGGAAATCACTGAAAGCTTCCTTCTTTCGTCCACATGTTCCCTCAACTTTTTGGCAGACACTCTGAAGTCATCTGAAATTAGATACCATAACTAAAGAGACCCAAGCAGATACTCTAAAGCTAATAATTACAAAAATTCCTTCCCCTTCCCTTTGGAGGCACATTCTGCAAGAGCTCTAAGCTAATCGATGTTTTTGTTAACAAAATCCCATTAACTTATAATATCACACCATCAAGTAGATCACCCTCTAAAACAAAGAGGATGGACACCACATACATTTTAATTTCACAGATCTTTTATCTTCATATTTAAAGCTAATTGGCAGGAGTGCCCGAGAATTAAGTTTTACAAATAGCTAATGAACTGAAAACAAATTCTGAGATCATGGATGCAAATTCAACTGTCTCTCGTGGGGCCAGGCAGATAAAGTAAATGGCTGAGTTAAAGATATTACTGAGCAGTAGAAACTCACTGGAAGGAGGCAGTGTTGTCATGCAGACAGCAGGCTCTCTGTTGTCCCACCGTCTGATTTTACTGTTTCATTTAAGAAAGTGTGTACTGTGATTTTTATTTAAAGAAGACATCAAAACTGGTCTTTTAAATTAAAATCCCCAGTTTTCAAAAGTTGTAAACAAATTCAAAGGTGTGAAAAATACTGGGTAAACAAACAAAATATCTGTAGACCCAATGCAGCCCAAATCAGAGACAAATGTAGCTTCCCTATGATTCGGTCTCATGCAAGAATCCATAATAGCTCCATTAAGCAGTTTCAAGATTTTTTACTGACAGCCTAAGTGTCTGCCTGTCCCTCACTGATAAAATGATCCCTCCCAGAAAACAACAAAACAAAGTCTGATTGTCATTCCCCAGAGCTGCTGATTAAGTGACTAAATTTCAAGCAACTTCTCCTCACTTGATTATACTTCATGTAGTAACCCTGGCTTGGTCTTAATCACAGGAACACACTTAGGTTTCACATGTGGCTTCCACATCTAATAATGAAGCCCTGTGGCCATTAAGTGCTTGTATCAACTCTTCTTAAGGTAGAGTGTCTTTGTCTGGGGTTCCCCCAGAAACAGATCCTGAGACAAAGATTCAAGTACCCGTACTTTATTTGGGAGGTGACCCAGTAAACAATAAGGGAGTAGGGAACAAAATAGGAAAGGGTATCACCCAACTCTAATCAATCATTGGCTCAATGCTGCTGGCTAAGGCATGTGTTCCCCCAGCCCTTCTGGCCTTCCCATGGCCCCAGATAGCCCGCAGGCACAGGGTTGCAAGTGCCAATAGGTGGATGACAAGCCAACATGCAAAAAAACAAAACAAACAAACCAACAGACAAAACACATGCTTGGGAATGAGAAGAAAAACATGGGCAAGGTACCAACAGCATCTATGCTACCTCAAAGTCTTGGTATACCCTACTGATTAAAACAAGAAAAGTGAAGAACCAGCCTCCCTATAGCTAGAAGGTTTGGTGGGATGTCTACTCTGTGACATGGATCACACCTTCTTGAAAAAGACCATTTACATAACCTACATCCCTCAACTTCTATCTGCATCTTCACTGACTGGAGGGCTGCAAGGAAAGGCTCTTCCTCGGGAGATATTTTAGTCTCATCTCTCCAGGGACAAGTCCTCTGAGATGAACAGTGCCAGGCACACCAGGCCTTTAGCCCCCAACAATGGCATGTGTAATTAGGAAGGCAATAAGGAACAATCACACTCTTCTGGCCAAGTATGGCCTTTTGCAGGGAAGTTCACTCTTAAAACTAGACCTGGAGTCAAAACCTATTTGTGCAGCATTATCTCCTACACTTTTGTCTCTCCAATGATTCATCGGAGGGTCCCCTAGTTTACTTAGCTTCAAGCATTCACAGGAGAATGTAGAACTTGGTGAAGTTTCTTAATAGATTTTAATCCATGGCCAAAATGAGGGTATCTCAAAATAGCAACATGACTGACCATAAGAAGTGTTCAGTAACTTCCTTCCCTTAGAATGTGGTATGTGTGTGTATGTGACTCTCCTATAAATGAATGTAAATAGTGCTGCTCATCTTTAATGATTTCTTACCAACCTTAGGATTTCATTCTCTTTAATAAATCCTACAAGATTTTGCAGGATCTAGCTCCTTCCTTCATCCTTCTCAGATCTCACACCATTCCCCTCTCCCTCATTTACTCCAGCTTCCATGGACTTCTCTCAGATGCTAGAGCAAACCATGTGCTTTCTCCACCACCAGGTCTTGGTACTTGCCGCTCCCTCAGCCTGCAATTCTTTCCCCCTGATTCATCACAGGACTGGGAGACCTCCACTCACCACTACTTAAAATAGATCCCTACTGCTATTAACTCTCACAGACCAATTCATTTCCTTCATGGCTAAAACAGATCAATTTTACCTACTGACATATTCACTAGTTTCTTGCCTGACTACCCCACTAAAACGTGTCTGACGGTAGCAGGGACCAAATAAATTACATTCACCAGTAAGGCCACAGTTCCTGGCATGAAGCAGGCCATCAAGTATTTGCTGAATGGATGGATGGATGGATGGATGGATGGATGGATGGATGGATGGATGGATGGATGGATGGATGGATGGATGGATGGATGGATGGATGGATGGATGGATGGATGGATGGATGGATGGATGGATGGATGGATGGATGGATGGATGGATGAATGAATGAAGTTCCTCTTCACCTTCCATGTGACAGGTATTATGATAGGCACTAGAAAACCAACTACAGTACTCCTCCCTTATCCATAGTTTTGCTTTCCATAGTTTGTTACCCTCAGTCAACCATAATCTTAAAATATTACACGGGAAATTCCAGAAATAAACAATTCATAAGTTTTAAATTGCATGTCTTTCTGAGTAGCTTGATATCCATAGTTTTGCTTTCCATAGTTTGTTACCCTCAGTCAACCATAATCTTAAAATATTACATGGGAAATTCCAGAAATAAACAATTCATAAGTTTTAAATTGCATGTCTTTCTGAGTAGCTTGATGAAATCTCCCGCCTTCTGGCTTCGTGCTGCCCAGGACATGAATCATCCCTCTGTCCAGCATATCCACGCTGTAGATGCTCACCGTCTATTAGTCACTTAGTAGCCAGCTTGGTTATCAAATCAACTGTCACAGTTGCAGTGCTTGTGTTCACGTCACCCTTATTTTACTTAATAATGGCCCCAAAGCACAAGAGTAGTGATGTTGACATACTGTTATAATTGGTCTATTTTATTATTAGTTATTATTGCTAATCTCTTACTATGCTTAAATTTATAAACTTTATTCCAGGTATGTATATACAGGGAAAAACATAGTATTTATAGTGCTGTAGATGCTCACCGTCTATTAGTCACTTAGTAGCCAGCTTGGTTATCAAATCAACTGTCACAGTTGCAGTGCTTGTGTTCATGTCACCCTTATTTTACTTAATAATGGCCCCAGAGCACAAGAGTAGTGATGTTGGCATACTGTTATAATTGGTCTATTTTATTATTAGTTATTATTGCTAATCTCTTACTGTGCTTAAATTTATAAACTTTATTCCAGGTATGTATATACAGGGAAAAACATAGTATTTATAGGATTTGGTACTATCTGCAATTTTAAGCATCCACTGGAGGTCTTGGATGGTATCCCCCAAGGATAAGGGAGTACTACCATATAAACTAAATATACCTGGTACATTAAGCCCTGGAAATTTAACAATGTCAGGATTTAGAGTCAAAAAAATGGACAAAGTAGCAGTAACTTCAGACCTCTGTCTTTTATAGGAGACTTTCTTCAGAATAAAGATATGATTATCAGATCACTTGATTACCATCTGCCATATTTCACATACCTAAAAACAGATTAGCCACTAATGACCTCCTGCCCATGGTCCATAAATTACGTTCATTTCAAGTAAGTGACCCTCCTCTGTGATATCCTCCTTGACCTTTCCAGTCTTGCCCCCTGGTTTTGGCTGCAAACAATCCCTGGATTTATGCCACTTTTTTCTATGTGTCCCCAATTCCCTGCTTACCCTGACAGCATCACATTTACTGTCCTATATTAATGAGAGATGGGGTCTTGTTGGTCCCTCTGCAGTACTGTGAGTTTCCCCAGTCCTGGAATAAATCAATGCTTCTTGGTATCCCCAGGGCCTAGAAAATGTATTGCCACCTAATAGGGGCTTAATAAAGACTGCTGAAATGAAAAAGGAAAAGACCAAGATTGAAACAGCCTATTTCTCCGCCTGTGCTATACAATACAGTTGCCACTAGCCACATGTGGCTATTTAAATTTAAATTTAATTTAATTTAAAATTCAGTCCCTCAGCCACACTAGCTGTATTTTAAGTGCTCAGTGGTCACATATGGCTTGTGGCTAGTAGCTACAGTATTAGGAATACTGTTGAGGATTCGATAAGACTCAGTTTGTCTTTTAATATTAACTATATTATCAAAAGGAAGATTTCCATTAGGAGGTGAACATTTCTCCTGCAACACTATTTTAACACTGTTAAAAAGATATGCCCATACTCAGGAAGTAAGGCAGGCCATGTTGCTTTGCAAGGTTTGCTACAGTCTTGCAAGTTTAAAAATGTTGAAAGAAACTTCTTTAAAAAAATATCACACACAATCACAAACTGGTCAAAAATGTTAATCAGGAGTGGGGGGAGGAGGTCACCTGCTGAGAACTGAGAACTGTGGAAGACACAGGAAAGGGGACCAACTTGCAAGTTGATAGTGTGGGTGTCACCAAAGAAAAAATGCTCCATTTTGAAGACAGGTCAGACACAGTCCAATCCCTGGGTCACTTAGGCATCCATTCTGATCTTGTTTTAACCTATAACCTCTTTAGGGCTGTGTTTTCATAGCAACCTGAGAAGCTGCTCAACAGCCACATGTGGATAGGGAATGAAACAGAGACACCAGCAGGCAAGACTCCTTCCCTCCCTGCGGCCTGCGTGCACTAATCCATCCAACATTCCTCTTGTGTCGATTATATTGATGCTAATTATACGACAATGATTTTACCTTTGAAATCTCCCAAGAGTGGTCAAGACACATCCAGCCTTATAAACAGAAAACAAACTGGAACAGACTTGAGATTTGCACCCACTTGAGGCTGCGAGAATCCGGGAGCCCTGGTTGTCCTCTGCTGCCACTCTGGTTAGGCTGCAACTCATCTGACTGTGTTCCTAAACTATTTGGCCTCTTATGCAACAGCTCCAGTATCAGCTCTCACATTACTCATATAAAAGCCAAATTTTCAAGTGCTGGAAAACAAACTCCAAATGAGGTATTTTTATCCGCACATTCATCTGCAAAAATGATTAGCTGAGGGCCGGCCCGGTGGCGCACTGGATAGTGCGCCGCTTGGGAAGCGCGGCAGCGCTCCCGTCCGAGGGTTCC
>NW_007726943.1:397786-402068 GCF_000696425.1 Galeopterus variegatus | reverse complement strand
TTGTCTCCAAGAGCACACTTCACTCCTCCTTCGGAGCTCCCTCCCTCCCTCTCTCAACTATGTAATTTCCCAGAAAATTTTGGTTTTGTCCCTGGTTGGCCACAGTGGGAATCAGTAAAGAGGGAACATCAAGATGGTCCGGAGGTCACCACAGTTTCATACTTGCCCAAGCTACCTCAACCCTACTATGCTTCAGGAAAGAAAAAAAGGGGAAAGAGGATATCATTTTTAAATCGATCCAAACAAAGACAATATACTGCAATAGGAACACATTAAGCCAAGGTAGGAAATACCAGTTGCAAAGGCACAATAATTATTTTTGGTATGGGATTTATATCTAATCTCTATAGTAATTAAACTGCAAAACAAAACAAGTTGCAAGGGATGCCAAAGGATTCAAGTAATAAGCCTAAGCATCTTGGTGATCTTTAAATGTGAGTTAACACATAGGCAGAAGTCATATGTAATGGTCAGCTTTTACAGTCCAAATGAAACTCAGCTCTTTGAAAACAAAATTAACATGCCTTCCAACTTATGTAGGAAGTTCAAAAAAAGACAAAAATAAAGGACAAAAAGATAAAGCTGTCAAGTTTCAGAAGCCCCTTGTTTCTCTCCTCTTAGGTGCCAGAACAAACTTGTGCTGAACATACAGCAAGAGGCTTGGCAGATTTTCTGACCTCCACTCAACGTTATGGGAACTAAAAGCTTCACTGTCGAAAAGTGTCAACGTTCATTATAATGCATCTTTTTTTCTTTGCTCTGAAATTTTTTTTTTTTAAGAAAAGGCTTGTTCAGTATAAAAGAGATAAGTCCACTTTCTTTTCACTGCACTCAATCACCCCACTTCACCAACCACCCAAGTACAAAAGGCCAATAGAAGGAGAACCAAAGGAGACAAATGACAAACAGTAAGATGCAATTGTCGCAGGATGGAAACGAGAGCCACAAGGGATGACTTCTCTACCTACAGTGGGAAATAAGGAGGGAAGGGAGAGGATCCCACCAAACAGTATTTAAAAGCTCAGGACACAAGGGTAGATGTGGCAAAGAGCACCCTTGTCTCTGCTCGGGAGAAAAACATTCCTTGGCAGGCACAAGAAAAGTAAAAAAGCTTTCTTTCTGTCCCAAAATTCAAACAGCCAACTTTTAACTGTATTAAGATATGTATTTGAAAATAACAGTAAAGAGTTATTAAATTATAACTCTAGATAAAATTCTAACCCAGATAAATGCAGTTTCCATTTTTAAGAATAAATCTCCGGGCCGGCCCGGTGGCGCACTGCTGCAGTGCGCTGCTTGGGAAGCGCGACAGCGCTCCCGCGAGGGTTCGGATCCCACATACAGACCAGCCACTCACTGGCTGAGTGGGGAGCGGGGGCAGCACCGGGGGTTGCGATCCCGTGGCCGGTCCCGGTCAGGTATGGGCGCGACACTGAGGGTTGCGATCCGTTGCCGGTCACGAAAAAAGACAAAAAACAAAAAAAGAATAAATCTCCAATCAAAGCTCATTTCAAATTCTTTATGAAGCCACTTCCACAGAAATTAAAGATGATCTGAATGAAACTACCTTAAATGCAGGGAAAAAAAGAAGTGTTTTAAAAGTTAAGAAAACCATTCAAATAATTAGCCCCACTTCCCATGCAAATATATATACATATATACATACATGTTCTGCAGTCTAACATAGCCAGATAATTAACATTACAACCTTGTCTACTGCTTTGATTTAACCTGGATAGCATCTTTAATTCTTCACATAAGTAAATGTGAAATGAAGCTCTGTCAACAATAATCATGCTATGATAGCCAGTGTCTAAAAACAAACCAAATCACTCATCTCTAAATATTAACCATAAACAATGAATTACACAGATTGGGAGCCAACACATATCCCATTAACTAGGCAACTCCTGACTGTCATTTTCAATCTGAGCTACAATCAACATCACCCACACCTTCCAGGGCTGACAAAGCAGAAATCAAAAGGAAATAAAATCCATTCCCCCACATTTGTTATAACAAAAGGTAAGAAACACTTTTTAAAATCTGCCCACATGCAATAAAGAACCTGTTAGAATTATCTAAATTAACTTGTCAGGTCAGATATCATGGCCAGATTTACCATCTTATAATTCTACACTCTTCTATACTATTACTACATATTTTTATTTCTTACATGCTCTACAGCAGTGGTTCTTTACCAAGGACAATTTTGCCCCCACCTCCCCAGGGGACATATGGCAACATCTGGAAACAGGTTTGATTGTCCCAATTGGGGGATGTGCCANATAAGGGAGTACTACCATATAAACTAAATATACCTGGTACATTAAGCCCTGGAAATTTAACAATGTCAGGATTTAGAGTCAAAAAAATGGACAAAGTAGCAGTAACTTCAGACCTCTGTCTTTTATAGGAGACTTTCTTCAGAATAAAGATATGATTATCAGATCACTTGATTACCATCTGCCATATTTCACATACCTAAAAACAGATTAGCCACTAATGACCTCCTGCCCATGGTCCATAAATTACGTTCATTTCAAGTAAGTGACCCTCCTCTGTGATATCCTCCTTGACCTTTCCAGTCTTGCCCCCTGGTTTTGGCTGCAAACAATCCCTGGATTTATGCCACTTTTTTCTATGTGTCCCCAATTCCCTGCTTACCCTGACAGCATCACATTTACTGTCCTATATTAATGAGAGATGGGGTCTTGTTGGTCCCTCTGCAGTACTGTGAGTTTCCCCAGTCCTGGAATAAATCAATGCTTCTTGGTATCCCCAGGGCCTAGAAAATGTATTGCCACCTAATAGGGGCTTAATAAAGACTGCTGAAATGAAAAAGGAAAAGACCAAGATTGAAACAGCCTATTTCTCCGCCTGTGCTATACAATACAGTTGCCACTAGCCACATGTGGCTATTTAAATTTAAATTTAATTTAATTTAAAATTCAGTCCCTCAGCCACACTAGCTGTATTTTAAGTGCTCAGTGGTCACATATGGCTTGTGGCTAGTAGCTACAGTATTAGGTAGCATAAAATAGAACATTTTAACCATCGATGAATGTTCTATTGGACAGTGCTGGTGTGGATCTTCATAAAGCAAAGCTACCAAGTAAACACTTCATTATTTATTGACTTGAAGATACTTTATATCTGACATTCCACAGAGCCACATAATTCAATAAGATGCTTCAAATATTTATTCAGAAACTTCTCTATGTGTGGTACAGGGTTAGGCCCTGCAAAGATTCAAAGAGGAATGAGACTTGAACCTAGACCCTCAAGATTTCACAAACCAGTATGCAAAGCAAAGCATACCAGTCAATAGTCAGCTACAATTCAGTGACAAAAATAATAAATAAGGAAAGTTATAGGGGCTTGCAATAATGAATTCAACTGTGGCATGGAGCAAAATGTAAAACATAATAACACTTAGGCAAAGAAGTGGTTTTTGAAATATTCCTCGAAGATGTGGAGAATTTTAACAGACAACAAGAAGCACAATTACACACAATTACAAAATGTGTGTAAATGAGAATTCAGCTGCAGGAAAAAGCAGAGAATGTTCAAGAATGACAAATGTTCTTCTCGCTAAAGTATGAAGTACAAGGAAGACAGTGGCAAAATACAAGGCACAGACCACTGCAACCAGACAGCATCAAAAACCAAGAGGCTCCAGCTAAAGGGATAGAATTTCTCATGTAGGAAACTGGGTGCTGCCCTAGTAAGGTTCTGGGACAGAGGTTCCCTTTCTAGTTCACTATCAATGGTACCTTCTCTCTCCTTAAGTTTTCTGAGGCTGGAGGACTAGTCTGATCAGAGAAAATAATTAACAACAGACATACAGAAGCTGGATCTTTCCATCACCATCAAGTGATACCAGCGATCTCTAAACATGTTTGGCAAGGAAGGGGAAAGCATCTGTGCTGATATCAATCCATGCAATAAAACTAAATTAAAAATTCAAATAGTAATGGAAACGTAGGGTCAGAAAACTGTCTAACCTTTTAAGGAAGAAAGTCAACTAATGGCTCTCATTCATCAAAAAAAAAAAAATGGTAAAAGACTTTTGGATTGGCCAGCAGTTCCATTCCCTGAGCAAACACCATCCTTTAGGATCCAAATCACTTCCCATGATAAAATTCTGGATAAAAACCTGTAGATATGGAGTTGTCAGACTAACCTAATCTACTGATAGATATCAGAAACCTGAATTCTCATCCAAGACCTTTGGTGTTTGTTTTACATAGAAATGAGCTATTTACGTGAAGTTATTTTT
>NW_007726943.1:394906-396516 GCF_000696425.1 Galeopterus variegatus | reverse complement strand
GCAACAGCTCCAGTATCAGCTCTCACATTACTCATATAAAAGCCAAATTTTCAAGTGCTGGCAAACAAACTCCAAATGAGGTATTTTTATCCGCACATTCATCTGCAAAAATGATTAGCTGAAAGAATATAAATGAATAATTATAAATGGTCCCAGGCATACTTTCCCAGTGTGCTGGCCATAATAGCATGAGTGTCTCACACTCAGGGGACACCTCGGTCACCAAACTCATTTGTACTCTGCCTTTGTGAATAACTTGGTTTTCGACAAAATCTTTCCTCAATATCATGCTTTGCTGTGCTTGTGTGGTCAACTTTGGGGGGAGATTGAAATCTCTTAGATACTCTCTAAGCCTGGGATGGACAGACAAATAAACAGGTTGAAGATTTGAAGTTTTTTACTCATGCAACAAGTTTTCCACTAAGCACATACTATGTGTTAGGCCCTTTTTTAGGATCTCAGGATAGAGCAGCAAGTTTTGGGCAAGTTACTTAACTACATGACCCTAATTTTCACACCTGTATGACAATAAGTATATTCTCCCATTAGGATTAATAGGAGAAATTAAAAGATATTATTCACCTAAAACATTTTTACACAAAGAAAGTATACAATAAATTATTATTTATCCAATAACCACCTTTCAGTCCCCAAAGTCTCTCATTTTGGCCACATGTATCGATCTTCCAAATCCACAGCATCCCTGGAACTTTCCTCCATTTTTTTCCACCAAATTGGAATCTTTTATTACTTTGCTATTACTGGTCAATAGCAAGGTACTAATCTTTCCTCTTTTTCAGCTCAAGCAAAAAATGGTTCTCAAACCTATGAACAATATTTTAAAAAGCAAGCAAGCCAATGGATTACTTTCATTTCTCAAATATTTGAGCTGGTAAAATTCCATCTCCTACATCTCTAATGTATAAATAATTGTCATTGTATGGTCTTTGTCACTTTTTTTCTGAATAATTTCCACCTGACTACATTTGTCAGACATCCTTCCAAAGACTGTATAGGGTACATTCAATTCCCCCAAATACCTTACCCTACACCAGCCCTCAACCCATACACTTGCTAAGATATTCAAGTACATGTTTGGATTTTGAGCTCAGCAAACCAACATCTGTTTCAACTGCTGTCTTTGCCTATAACAGAAATTCCTTCATGGTTGATAATTTGCTTGTTTTCAGTCTATACATTATAGAGTTGTTCCATTCATTTCTCCCATTCATTGTGATGAAAAAATAATGAAATCTAAAAAGCCCTGTATAGCATGGCATGGGAAAAAGTACTCTTTGATCTAGCAACTCCATGTCTGACCATCTCTCCTGCAAAAATAAAAGCACCAGCACATGAGATTGGATATTGCTTTTATAGTGTCAAAAAGCTTGATACAACATGAACATCCATCGATAAGGAAATGTTTGAATAATGTACGATTGACCTATACTATAGAATACATGCAGTTATTTTTAAAAACATGAATTTTTATGTATTGACTCAGATGGATACTCACTCCACATTGCTAAGAGAATGATGTTAGCAAAGAACAAATGGCTAAAAAAAGAAGAGAGAGAGTGTGCGTGCGCAAAGATTAGAATGATTATCTC
>NW_007726943.1:391782-394466 GCF_000696425.1 Galeopterus variegatus | reverse complement strand
GCCAGTCTTACCTAAACTCATTCAGTACTAAATAGGTGCTTCATAGATTCTGATGGACTAAGTTGTCTCCAAGAGCACACTTCACTCCTCCTTCGGAGCTCCCTCCCTCCCTCTCTCAACTATGTAATTTCCCAGAAAATTTTGGTTTTGTCCCTGGTTGGCCACAGTGGGAATCAGTAAAGAGGGAACATCAAGATGGTCCGGAGGTCACCACAGTTTCATACTTGCCCAAGCTACCTCAACCCTACTATGCTTCAGGAAAGAAAAAAAGGGGAAAGAGGATATCATTTTTAAATCGATCCAAACAAAGACAATATACTGCAATAGGAACACATTAAGCCAAGGTAGGAAATACCAGTTGCAAAGGCACAATAATTATTTATTGGTATGGGATTTATATCTAATCTCTATAGTAATTAAACTGCAAAACAAAACAAGTTGCAAGGGATGCCAAAGGATTCAAGTAATAAGCCTAAGCATCTTGGTGATCTTTAAATGTGAGTTAACACATAGGCAGAAGTCATATGTAATGGTCAGCTTTTACAGTCCAAATGAAACTCAGCTCTTTGAAAACAAAATTAACATGCCTTCCAACTTATGTAGGAAGTTCAAAAAAAGACAAAAATAAAGGACAAAAAGATAAAGCTGTCAAGTTTCAGAAGCCCCTTGTTTCTCTCCTCTTAGGTGCCAGAACAAACTTGTGCTGAACATACAGCAAGAGGCTTGGCAGATTTTCTGACCTCCACTCAACGTTATGGGAACTAAAAGCTTCACTGTCGAAAAGTGTCAACGTTCATTATAATGCATCTTTTTTTCTTTGCTCTGAAATTTTTTTTTTTTAAGAAAAGGCTTGTTCAGTATAAAAGAGATAAGTCCACTTTCTTTTCATTGCACTCAATCACCCCACTTCACCAACCACCCAAGTACAAAAGGCCAATAGAAGGAGAACCAAAGGAGACAAATGACAAACGGTAAGATGCAATTGTCGCAGGATGGAAACGAGAGCCACAAGGGATGACTTCTCTACCTCCAGTGGGAAATAAGGGGGAAGGGAGAAGATCCCACCAAACAGTATTTAAAAGCCCAGGACACAAGGGTAGATGTGGCAAAGAGCACCCTTGTCTCTGCTCGGGAGAAAAACATTCCTTGGCAGGCACAAGAAAAGTAAAAAAGCTTTCTTTCTGTCCCAAAATTCAAACAGCCAACTTTTAACTGTATTAAGATATGTATTTGAAAATAACAGTAAAGAGTTATTAAATTATAACTCTAGATAAAATTCTAACCCAGATAAATACAGTTTCCATTTTTAAGAATAAATCTCCAATCAAAGCTCATTTCAAATTCTTTATGAAGCCACTTCCGCAGAAATTAAAGATGATCTGAATGAAACTACCTTAAATGCGGGGAAAAAAAGAAGTGTTTGAAAAGCTAAGAAAACCATTCAAATAATTAGCCCCACTTCCCATGCAAATATATATACATATATACATATATGTTCTGCAGTCTAACATAGTCAGATTAATTAACATTACAACCTTGTCTACTGCTTTGATTTAACCTGGATAGCATCTTTAATTCTTCACATAAGTAAATGTGAAATGAAGCTCTGTCAACAATAATCATGCTATGATAGCCAGTGTCTAAAAACAAACCAAATCACTCATCTCTAAATATTAACCATAAACAATGAATTACACAGATTGGGAGCCAACACATATCCCATTAACTAGGCAACTCCTGACTGTCATTTTCAATCTGAGCTACAATCAACATCACCCACACCTTCCAGGGCTGACAAAGCACAAATCAAAAGGAAATAAAATCCATTCCCCCACATTTGTTATAACAAAAGGTAAGAAACACTTTTTAAAATCTGCCCACATGCAATAAAGAACCTGTTAGAATTATCTAAATTAACTTGTCAGGTCAGATATCATGGCCAGATTTACCATCTTATAATTCTACACTCTTCTATACTATTACTACATATTTTTATTTCTTACATGCTCTACAGCAGTGGTTCTTTACCAAGGACAATTTTGCCCCCACCTCCCCAGGGGACATATGGCAACATCTGGAAACAGGTTTGATTGTCCCAATTGGGGGATGTGCCAGTCTTTACAGTCAGAAAAGAACAAGAGGACAGTCAAAGAATCACATCACCTTATTTTTCTCTCTCCCCATACTCACNACAAATGGCTAAAAAAAGAAGAGAGAGAGTGTGCGTGCGCAAAGATTAGAATGATTATCTCTGAAAGGTAGGTTTGGAGGAAAGGGATGGCTCATTTTATTACCTATTTTTCCACTGATTGATTTGCCATAACAAGCATGTTATTCATAAAACAGAAAGAAAAAATTAATGATACAAAAATTAGACATTAAGCAAAAGAAGTAACGTAAATGGATAAGTTGATTTGTAACATATTTTGGTAATCCTATACATCACCATGACTGGCAGCAACAAAAGCCAGTCTTACCTAAACTCATTCAGTACTAAATAGGTGCTTCATAGATTCTGATGGACTAACTTGTCTCCAAGAGCACACTTCACTCCTCCTTCGGAGCTCCCTCCCTCCCTCTCTCAACTTTGTAATTTCCCAGAAAATTTTGGTTTTGTCCCTGATTGGCCACAGTGGGAATCAGTAAAGAGGGAACATCAAGATGGTCCGGAGGTCACCACAGTT
>NW_007726943.1:383265-389374 GCF_000696425.1 Galeopterus variegatus | reverse complement strand
ATGTAGTCATTTCTAGTAAATAGTTTCATTTATGGTGACTTAAATAGATATTTTTATCATGTTAAACTCAATGACATTTTATCCCCCGAGGAATTCTTTCATACACAAATGCTCCATTTCCAATAAATAAAGAAGAAAGAGAAAAATATTTCTGACGTACACTGGCATAGTTTTTCCTTTTACTACTTTATAGTAGGTGTGTGAATCAGATGAAACTCATCTTTTTGGACTGAAATTCCCCTGTCATCACACTCCACAGTAGCATAAAAGTTCTTAGGAACTCATTATTATAGCAGACAACGCTATCGTGACAATCAACCTCCTATTTCCCCCTACTCACCCCACAAACACACTCCCACACACCCATTTTCCTCTTTTCTCTTTCCCTCCCTTCCTAAAGGAATATATAAGTGCACAGGGCAGGTGAGTTTCCAATTCTTTACTAAGAGTGGACTATTAAAGGCTCTGAGAAGTCCTGCAGTAGAGAAACCTGCATTATTGTCCTTACCTCAGCACTTTCCAATCTTCCTTAGCCACAGAACCCTATTGCCCAGAAAAGCAAGCACTCTCTGAGCAACCTCCTGTACTTACCACCTTGCCAGGGACTTCCTGCACTGAGACTTGGTACTGAGTGGACAGAGAGAGACTCAAAACTATTCTGTACCGATGATATTCTTTTTGTGTAGAGAAATTCTAATCCCAGAGGCCAATACCAAAAAACCTATTTAAATCTCTAGATAGCTAATGGTTAGAAGGCTGCAAAAGTCTCCTAATGTCTGAAATTAATTCCTGTAGTAAATGTCCCCACCAAAAAAAGACATAATCACACCTGTGAGTTACAGAGATATAAATTCATGATTAGTTGTGATATTCGGTGGAACTGGTGGCTTTTTTGATGAATAACTCTCTGTATTATTTATTCATCTCTGATCANGATTTACCATCTTATAATTCTACACTCTTCTATACTATTACTACATATTTTTATTTCTTACATGCTCTACAGCAGTGGTTCTTTACCAAGGACAATTTTGCCCCCACCTCCCCAGGGGACATATGGCAACATCTGGAAACAGGTTTGATTGTCCCAATTGGGGGATGTGCCAGTCTTTACAGTCAGAAAAGAACAAGAGGACAGTCAAAGAATCACATCACCTTATTTTTCTCTCTCCCCATACTCACCCAAGCTCAGTTCTTCCCTCTTAAAATTTAATTTCCAAACTTAATCTTCCTAGGTACCCTCACTGCTGAGGCCTAATCACATGTGGTCTGGCTTGATTCAAACCTTTTAATTTCTTGTTATCAAAAAATCAGTACTTAGGGAGTTTATTCTCTTCATCTAGCCATTTATGAGTGACAATTCTATCATTCCCAAATTCAGTATAAAATAAAACCATCCCATACTCCCATTTATCATCACCCTCTTAAGGAAGGTATTATATAAAACACATGTCCATAATTTTAAATGTAGTCATTTCTAGTAAATAGTTTCATTTATGGTGACTTAAATAGATATTTTTATCATGCTAAACTCAATGACATTTTATTCCCCAAGGAATTCTTTCATACACAAATGCTCCATTTCCAATAAATAAAGAAAAAAGAGAAAAATATTTCTGACGTACACTGGCATAGTTTTTCCTTTTACTACTTTATAGTAGGTGTGTGAATCAGATGAAACTAATCTTTCTGGACTGAAATTCCCCTGTCATCACACTCCACAACAGCAGCACAAAAGCTCTTAGGAACTCATTATTATAGCAGACAACACTATTGTGACAATCAACCTCCTATTTCCCCCTACTCACCCACAAACACACTCCCACACACCCAATTTCCTCTTTTCTCTTTCCCTCTGTTCTTAAAGGAATATATAAGTGCACAGGGCAGGTGAGTTTCCAATTCTTTACTAAGAGTGGACTATTAAAGGCTCTGAGAAGTCCTGCAGTAGAGAAACCTGCATTACTATCCTTACCTCAGCACTTTCCAATCTTCCTTAGCCACAGAACCCTCTTGTCCAGAAAAGCAAGCACTCTCTGAGCAACCTCCTGTACTTAGCACCTTGCCAGGGACTTCCTGCACTGAGACTTGGTACTGAGTGGACAGAGAGGGACTCAAAACTATTCTGTACCGATGATATTCTTTTTGTGTAGAGAAATTCTAATCCCAGAGGCCAATACCAAAAAACCTATTTAAATCTCTAGATAGCTAATGGTTAGAAGGCTGTAAAAGTCTCCTAATGTCTGAAATTAATTCCTGTAGTAAATGTCCCCACCAAAAAAAGACATATCACACCTGTGAGTTACAGAGATATAAATTCATGATTAGTTGTGATATACGGTGGAACTGGTGGCTTTTTTGATGAATAACTCTCTGTATTATTTATTCATCTCTGATCAAATCCCAAGGCCATAAACATGGATTTTAATAACTGTATTTATGACTAGTATTTTAGAGACAAAATCTAAAATCAATTAATATATTTCTAATTATTATATTTCCTGCCCTTTCAATGCATAAATCTATACTATTCTGTAATGAGAGCTCAAAATCAAATATTCATCGTAACATGCATTTTAAACATTCAACAATCCACTGACATGTCTCTGAACACTGAAAATGTACATTTTTCATGTTTTATGTTACAGGTTTACCTTATTTATTAAAATAACTTAAAACATCTAAATACCAAGCAATTAATGTGAAAGAATATTTTAAATGCTCTTAATATCCTTTAAAATATATTTTGCAAAGGGCAATGCTCAGTTGGAGCTACCTTTAAGAAAATTATTTAAATGATAATCTATGCATTTGGGGGTTGTCTACATGAGGAAAATTAGAAAAAAAACTATTTACTACAAGAACATCGTCATGTATTTGATAAAGCCAAAAGGAAATACAGTAAAAGAACAAGGTATAGCTTTCTTACCACTAAAAATTATTTACTGAAAAATAAAATGGTATTTGGCAATTCTCCTACTTCCTAAGTAACAAGTTTTTATAATCAATGGTTGTTTATAACAAACATTTTTAATTAACAAGACAAATATTAGTACAATAATGATGTTACATAATATTTTGTGACATGAGCATATTTTCCTTTCTATAATGCAGAGATTTGAAATCCCAAATCTACCCCTTTTGTACATAGATGGAGATCTAGAAAATGTGGTGATCGATCAGAAATGTTAGACTCACAATCTAAAAGAACCCTTAAAAGAAAAAATATCTCCAAAAATAAAGTCTCTTGTCAACAGCACTGACTGAAGAAACTCCTTTGGAATTATTCTGAGATGTGAGAAAGAATCCAGTGTAGGAAAAAGATGATTTAAAAAGGCCAACATTTTAAAGTGCTCCTCACATGACCTTCACTATCAACAAGCTTCTGGATTTGAGCTCCAAATTGTAGGAACAAAGGAAGCTGAAATAACACATATTTGCACACAATTTAAATGGATGAGTCAATACTTTGGTAAGATATTATCATTCCAATTTAAAGGAAAAATATTTCTGGGCCAGTCTGACTCTTTGTAGACTTACAATAGGAATATCAAATATATTAGATCTTAGTATGTTTAACCTACAAAGTCAGTGGCTATCACTGATAATAAAATTTCATTTTCAAAAGAGAAAAGAAGAAAAGAGGCTTTAGCTCCCTGGTGGTAGAGACCATATGAATCCATCTTTATATTCAAACACATACAAAGAGGGCTTGAGACAGAACAAGCACATAACAACCATCTGCTTCAAGGAAGGTTAAGGGCATCACAACACATGTAGACAAATGTACACACATTTACACCTCATTACGATGTAACTTTTGTTTAGTTTTTATACGGAGGTAAGGAATCTATTCTGGAAGGAATCTGTGGCCATTATTACATTTACGTAAATCTCATCAAATATTAAGGTACTGACACTTGACAAAAAGTTGGATCATGATGTCCTGTCAATCACCAGTCACAGTGCTATTTTCCTTTCCACTTCCTTTGTTCAAAGTGATCACTTAAGAAATGATGTTACTTCCTGCCGAGCCCTTAAGTGGCTTGTCAAGGTTTACAACTGGGTCACTAAATTTTCTCCTGGTGCTGCACTGGCTTGGCCAGCTGATTCTTTCAGGTCCTTCCTTCATGGTTAGCAATACTAAGATGGATATTATTCATAATAGCCTCTTAGATCAAAGAGTTGACACATGGAGTAGTCACCAGGGACCTCAAAAATAAAACAGCAATAGTAAAAGCAATCTCACCACCTCTTTACTGCAGCGTGGCCATCATTCATCACCTTCACGTGACATAAGAGGTGGGCTTTTCAAAAGTATAATTCATTCCTTTATGATTTCTTGCACAGATTTCCATTATGGTCAACTTGCCAAGCTATCCATTTCTAGTCTCCAATCTCCAAAGAGGACTGAACACTAAAACAATCACTTGATGCTCTCACACTTTGGCCATCCTGCACAACACAGTGTGACGTGTTTGCACTGCAGAATATTCCATTAAGGATTTGGATCAATAACTGGCTAGAAAGGAGGAATTCTCACAGCATCATGGCAACTGACTATGTAAAAATGGTTAATTCTGATGAGCCTCTAGTACACGGTTTTGCAATATTGGCACTTTTGGCATTTGGGGCCACATAATTCTTTGTTTTAGGGGCTACTCTGTGTACTGCAGGATGCTGAACAGCATCCCAGGCCTCTACCCACTAAATGCCAGTTGTCCACCAACTACTCCCAATTGTGAAAACCAAAGAATGTCTCCAGACCTTGTCAAATGTCCCCTAAGGTGCCAAAATAGTCTCTAGTTCAGAATTAACTTCTCTAGCACAATGGAAAATTTATCCTAAGCAAGAAAACTGGGCCAGGAGGTTCTAGAATGAAGCATAACAAAATAGCAGAGTGATTTTAGGTACTTCATTTAATCATTCCATTAATGCTTACCCCACCTACCTACAAGGCTCACTCGCTCATTATACTCAAGTCTCTGCTCAAATATCACCTCATCAGAGAGGTCTCTCCAGGCTAAAATAGCAACTCCCTCCCCTTCCTCACTGTCTATGGCACTACTTAACCATGAATTTCACAGCACTATGTGGTGAGATTACATGTTATTTTGTGTATGCTTCATTGTGCATCTCCACCAGGTAGGAATGGAACTTGATCTGTTTTGTTCTCTCTTGTAGTCCTAGTGTTTAGAACTAAGCTTGCCACCTGGCCAGTGCTTGATAAATACTCTTTCAGTGAATGACTCAGTGAATGAAGACTGGCAAGAGGAAGCCCTCCACCCAGTACCCTACTCTCTGTAAGTCCCTGATTCATGTAGCTGAAGACACAGAACCTTGGCAAAAACAATGCTTAGAAGCTATAACTTAGCTTAACTGCCCAAGACCCCCAAAGGGAAGGGGGGTCTACATGAAGTCTTCCAGGATTTGAGAAGCTTATATACTTGGGGCATTAAACAAGCTCTTCAGAAAGATTTAAATCAATATTTGCACCTAATGCTGTCCATTTAGGACAATGTTTGCAAGTATCAGGCTGTCCCACTTCCCAAACTTAGCTTCAATGGCTGGGAGGGAAGAGTGGGCAGACAGGTGTCAATGCTCAGGAGAGGCCTCTAATGTGCTCCCCAGGAAGCCACTTCCCCACAAAAAGTGCTCCCTTTCTGCAAAAAGGGGGATTGGTGTGAAAATCAATTAAGACAGAGGAATTAGCCCAGTACCTGGGACAGAGGCAATACTCAATAATACATTACCTGCTGGTTCCTCTATAATGTCTACATCCTCTGAACAGTGCTGTCCAAAAGAACTTTCTGCAAGGATAGGAATGTTCCATATCCGTGTAGTACAAAAGGGTAGTTACTAGCCACCTGTGGCTACAGACAACTTGAAATTTGGCTGGTGTGATGGAGAAATGTAATCCTAAATTTTACTTAATTTTAATTAAGTTAAATTTAAATAGCCATATATGACCAGTGGCTACAGAACTGGACAGGGCAGCTGAGAATATTGTAAAGGACTCCAAATCATGGAGTTTTCTTATTTTATTTGCAATGATGTCAGGCCTCTGAAATCAATTTTTCAATTTTAAAAGTAATAAATTTTTTTTTTT
>NW_007726943.1:376689-381905 GCF_000696425.1 Galeopterus variegatus | reverse complement strand
AAAAAAAAAAAAAAAAAAGACAAAAGACAAAAAGGAAAAAAAGAAAAAAAAAACATGGCAGAGTACAAAGATGCTGTCCAGAGGTGTCCCTACCTCTACACGTGCTAAAAGAATAAACTGTCCTTACTCTTAAGTCAGGAGAGGAAGGGGTTTTTTTCCAGAGGCTAAAACATCCTAACTGATCCGAAAACAAATCTTTATACTCAAACGTGCTCCTGGAAATGACTTCTGTGGGAATTTGGGAGAAAAATCCTGGTAATATTGCTAGCTACAGTGTGCACATATGAAAATAGGAAGCAAATCTTGACTAGTTCTTTCTGGAACATCAGGTAGGCAGCCCAACTGGCATAAATGCTGAAACTCCTTTTCACACCCTAGTGGATGGTGAGAGAAATGATAGCTCATTAGGAAGTGGTGTAAGAATGTAAAAGCCACAGGACCCTCAAGAAGTGTCAAAATCACTCCCTAAAAGGAGAGTATGGACTATGTACTTAACAACAGTGAGAAGAAAATACTTCCCATTATCACCCTGAGTCCCAGAAGCAGAAACACACTACAAACGGCTTCACTCATCCTTGCAGATGCTAGTCAAACAGCCTAGTAGAGGTACATGTTTCATTTTTCTGCTAAATTTTCTCAACAACCAATCAATACCGACTGTACTAATAGCATGCACGCCCTGCTAAAAGGAAGAGCATTGTCCTAACACTTGGAACTCAGGGGAAGAGTGGGACAGAGAAAAACAGATTCCAGGAAGAGAAGAGGCCAACAATAATTGGGGTAGAGTTACTAAATGATAACTTCGGGAGCATCAAAATTTCATGCAGCGTGGAGAAATAGCTTGTTTTCCTCCCAGGGAATGGCCTACAAAGTGGGAGAATGTGGATCAACACAAACAGGAAATCTGGATCAAGTAGCTTCCCAAGTCCAGAGAAGATCTCAAGATCCACTCAACTCAAGAAATGGGCTGCAGAACGTGAACACATACATATGCTAAAACACTGCCAAGTTAGCCTATCACTCTCTGAAATTCCCTCCACCAGGTTAAAACAGTTAACAAATCAGAGACAATAAGCAATTGCAATGGATGGTGGAGCACGGGTGTAGAGATCTACTGTAGGATCCTTAGGAGGTCCCAAAATTGGGAAGAAGTTTCCAAGATGGTGACAGAGGGGGCTTAGGCCAAGTGTGTATTTTAGGATTTTTAACAATCTACATGGCTATACTAGAAGCAGCAATTATAATGAGCTATAGTTTCTGAATTAGGACACTAAATGTTTTCCTTAATTTTTAAACTAATTCAAGGAAACTCTATACTCTTCGTAATTTTTCACATCACAGATATAGTTTGATTGTGTGCCATATAATAAGAGGCTTTTCAATTCTTCCAAGGTGGTGATATATCTACCATTTTTGCCTTATTAGAATGCCAGGTATACTATTGCTTAGATACAATTTCTCTTTCAACTGGCCCACTTTATACAAAATTTTAAATATAATTTATTAGGAAATTTACACCAAAATGGAAAACTAGCCTGGCTTGCTAGACATGAAAGATATCAGGAAATAATGAAATCCACAAGATCAAATTCTAAGATACTCTCCCAGCTGAAGACTCTGAGCCCAGTACCACCTCTCTTTATTGAAAAGAGAAATTAGCAAGTGATAGAAAGGTGTTAAAGACCTATTAGTACCAAACTCTGAGTTTCTCCTTGACTGAAAAATAAAAAGAAATGACTTTATTATGTCAATATTAAATCTTTGTATAACAGTAGAGTCATTTTTCATATGACATAAAATCATATTCAATACTAAACTCAGAAAAAAACCATTATTTTATACAATAATGATATAAATAAAAAGTGAGAATTCCTGAAATTACTAGAAAGCATTTCTCAAGAAGGAGAGGTTCTATATCATATACACACCACTGATATATTTTTTAAACTACACAAGTCTTCGTTATATAAAAGAAAATGGTTTTTAAAGTAAATGAAACACAGGACAGGTAAGTTTTAGTAGCAAGAAAGACAACAAAGATAAACTACTGTTAGTGCTGTTGATGTAAAATAGGACCACAGGAGATTACCAGCTGAGAGATAGAGGTGAGGGTCATTTCAGGATCAGCCAACAAACCATTAAAGATTAACATCGCCACTTTACACTCAAAGAACACTTGACCACAACCGCACCTTATAAGACATAAGACTTTTGCTCAGGTACAAGATTAGACTTCACCTTGTGAATGAGTTAGTTTCTGCACTTAAATAAACAGAGAAAATCCAGTCTTTAAGCCTGTATTAGACAATTATTCCAGCTACATACTGGCGGTACTAAAAGTTCACAATCCAGTGAAACAGCTCTTCTTTACTTTCTTCTTGTTGCTACAAAGACCACCCCGACAAAAGAAGAGGCAGCAAGATAAGAGGTAAGAATTCAAACCAATTTAATAATTTTAACAAGGAAAAGACTAATACAGTATTACTCAGCATGACATATACACCAACAATATTTTATTTGTCAGAGAAAATTCTACATAACGTAGCTTAACAGTATCCAGAGGGAAAGATGGAATGTTCCTGTTTTATATCATCAGAAAGTGGGTCTTATGAACTAAATCACATTTAATAAATGATTACATTTTTAGGTCAGTAAGGAAGATCAGTAGCTTTTAAGTAAATCACCCAGCACACGGAAATCTTTGCTCTCCAATTATTATGCATGTATTCAGGTAGGTGTATTTTTTCTTTGAACCGTACATTTTTAGGTCAGTAAGGAAGATCAGTAGCTTTTAAGTAAATCACCCAGCACATGGAAATCTTTGCTCTCCAATTATTATGCATGTATTCAGGTAGGTGTATTTTTTCTTTGAACCTTTAAATGAATCATGTCCTTCCACCCACACACCCCTCTCCCCAATAAGCTAGTTTCAAAGGAGAGAACATCATCCTTTTAAATTTATGACCAGGAAAAAAGATGTTTGACTTTGATCCATCACAAGTATGAAAAATATATACTTATATATAACTCTCTGTATGCTTTGTGTGGACCCAGTAAATTTATAGATTAATGAATATTAGGATTTATGTTATGTCAAAGTAAATATTGACCTTATCTCTGCCTGGGTCAATATTTACTGCTTTGCTCAATAAATCTTGATGTTCATTTTCAAACTAAGTCAATATCAGTTCATTAATTTCTGCATGGCTCATATCAGCATTTTATAAAATTTGAAATGCCAGTGAAAATGTTTCACCTAAAAAATTTAGATACAGCCAATTAAAGAGACAAAAAGGGTTTATTTTTTTTCTTCTGGCTTCGCTTTAAGGTTTTTTTTTTTCTTTCTCTTGTCTCAAAATTGTTACAAAGGAAACTGTCTGAATTTGATACAAATCAGACATTTATTCTAAAATAAAAGAATCATTTTTAAAAAATATTATTGATATACTGGTAGAAGAAATTGAAATATTATAGATATAACTATAAAATATTATATAATTATAAAAGACAATATCCCTCATTTCTCAATGATAACCATAATTAACTTTTTGTGTAGTCTCCAGATTCCTCAGCTTTATTCATTAATGGGACCATATTACCCATATTATTTTAATATATCTTGTAATTCAACGTACTTCATTTTGGTGTATGTTTAGGTAAGCATTTCATCCTAAGGATGTATTATAAATACCCAAAACCCTACTGATGGTCATTTAGGCTGTTAAACACAGTGCCACTACATGGATGTGCACAACAACTGTTTCTGAAATTTTGACAAATTCCTAGAAGCAGAAGCGCTGGATTAAATACTATCAATATTTAACACTTACAGATATTGCCAAAGAGCCTTCCAAAAAGTCTCCATCAACCCACTATGTTCAGAGTCAATTTAAAACTCAAACACTCAGCTTTCCGTTTACCCATGTTTTAAATGCTCCCTCACAGCAACAACAGAAATTATTATCAATGTGTACCACTTGATACCAACCTAGCATCGAACAATATTTCATCTTCCTACTAGGCTTTTCTAAGGGTCACAAGGACTGTAAGAAATGTGCTCATGTCCTCTTATAATATACATTAGCAACTATTAACTTTACAAAAACTTGTGAAACTACCTCCAGAAACAAGATGCTAAGAAACTTTAGAACACAGACAGCAAGTATTAGAATAAAGAGAGGGAAGGAAGGAAATTAGGAAGGAGAGATGGAAGAAGGAAAGAATGAATCTCTAAGTTGAGAGAATAATTTCTTTCAAACAGTGGAGGGAAAAAAAAGCCAAACTCAGCCAAGTATTGAAAAATGTTCAAGGTAGCTCAAGCATATGGCAACACATTTTTCTCTTTATACTTGAAACCCTGATTAGTGTATGATCACATGTGTTTTTTCTCACCCTATCTATCCTCATAACACAGATCGTATGAAAGAAAAAGAATACCTGTAGGAAGAAACAGTTCCTTGTATAATTTGTTCACTACCTTGAGGCCCTCCTATCCCAAAACATTTAGGTAGGAACAGGGAAACACAAAGATTAATTACAGACAGAGGTTCTACTCAAAGAATATAAAGTCTAAAGGACATAAGAAACATGGACAAAGCATTAGACTACATCTTAATAGCTTTAAGTCCAAATTCTTTATCATTATAACCAATCCACCACTCTTCTTCTCATTTACTCATTGTAAACTATATGCAGTGTCATCCTTAATCATCCTGGGGATAGTCTTAGATAAGTCCAAATTCTTTATCATTATAACCAATCCACCACTCTTCTTTTCATTTACTCATTGTAAACTATATGCAGTGTCATCCTTAATCATCCTGGGGATAGTCTTAGACTATTCATTTTGCCTTCTCTTCCATGTACAAATGGTAATGAATTCCCATGGGCTCCCCCCTTTTATCTCTCAAATCCCCAGTGATACAACCTTATCATTTTTCACCCTGCTCTCTTCCTCCCATCAACTGATCTGCACTCTACAATGGTCTTACTCAAACATAAAACCAACTGTCATCCATTTCCACCATTAAACCCTTTAATGACTCCTCATCACCCTCAGAAATAAGTTCTATGTTACTAATAGAATTCCATAAGCCACCCCCCTCCCCACGGTCCAACTCCAATGCTCTGTGTTATTCCCTTAACTTTCTTACCCCTACCATAGGCTCTAGACCTACTAAGCTGCTTCCAGTTCCCTAGTCACTGCCAGATCATTT
>NW_007726943.1:371861-376235 GCF_000696425.1 Galeopterus variegatus | reverse complement strand
CTACCATAGGCTCTAGACCTACTAAGCTGCTTCCAGTTCCCTAGTCACTGCCAGATCATTTGACGCTCAAGGCCTTTGCATGTCCTGGCAAACACCTGCCCAGCTTTAGAGGCTAGCATTTAGCAATAGCAATTCGATGAGGAGATTCTCTGGTTCCTCCCAGTTTAGCACAACACCTGGCACACAGTCAGCAATTAATAAGTGCAGTGTACAAATAAATAAATGACTTCTACTTAAAAACCATAAACAGATTAATAGGCAGAAGACAGAAATTAATTATAAAGAATAAAGGGGAGACTAAGAATTTCAGGGAGATATGGGTCAAGGCATACGCATTCCTAGAGCTAGGACATGGGAGGATAAAGTTCAAGGCTGACTCCTCCCAAAGGTGTGGTTCCGTCAGATCAGGTCTCTATCACAAAGAGAACGTCTCTAGGAGAACAATTCCCTTAAGAGACTTTATAGGAGGCTTTAGAAGATGAGCAAATAATATGACAATATCAGCATTAAAACTTGAGGTTCTACAGAGCCTCCCTTTCTTTTAATGACAAAAGCAGACTCCTGCAGGCGTGTACATTTTGCTTTATCCTGTATAGATATTCTTAAAAATAGGCATGGAAATGTAATTTTAGGAATTTAATTATATCTTAAGTTCACCAGGGGAGTTTGTTATTAAAGGGATCCAACAGTGAAACCTTTTGTAAATCACCTGCTAATTTATCTGGATTTCATAGAAGGATCCCCACTTAGTGACTTCCCAAGCACAGACTCGGGCATGCATTCATTTATCTGTCCATCCATTTGTCTGCTTGAAAAATATGCACTGAATATGCACAAAACAAGATGCTCTGGCACACTGCAGGAGAAATAAGGAATTATAAGCTATAATCCTTGCCCTAAAGAATTCGAAATTTAGCTGGGGAAATAAGACATACGCCTACATAGACACATGTGTGTGTTACATAAAACAAAAGATGTTTATATGAACAGAGTAGTGGGGTGGCATATAATTAAGAGCCAAATGGGTTAATGTGTACTTCACTGCAGAGTGTAGGCCAAAAATTACACCAGGTACTTCTAATACCTCACCTCTAATCCTCAAAGCCATCCTGCAAGATATGTCCCTTTATCTCTATTTTACAGCTGAGCAAGTTATCAAACCTCAAGACAGTTAGAAAGAACTTTGGATGTCCCCTAGCCAAGGCAAGAATATTCTTTTAGAATAATTGTGCTTGACCTTCACCGAGGCCAATGCTAGACACTTCTGGCAGGGATTTTTGGTAATTCAATTCTGGATTCTTCTAACAATGAGAAATGTCCCTCTTGTACTGTTCTAAGAAGCTCTTTCTACACAGAGTGAACATGAGATAAAGATTGTTAAAATTGCAGAAAGCCAAACAGGGATAAGTAGGGGGGGGGAAAGGGGTGGGGAGGTCAGGGGAGTGTGTAGAAACCTGTTTTTCTCCAAGCCTTTGAGGAGAGAAAACAACTTCAGAAAAATGCCAAAAATTTCCACTTGAACTTGCTCCTGATTTGTTTCTCATTTCCCTTTCTAGCAATGATGACCTAACTACTATGTGTTACTTTTTGTGTAATAATTACAGAAGTTCTGGGCAAATTCTAAAATTCATGAGCTGTCTTCACCTCAAATACAGAAAAAATCTATATCTTAGTTGAGTAAAACCAAAAAAAAAAAAAAAAGAAATTGTTTTAATATTTCTAATGAGATACTCTTACACCACTGCATTTCTTTTTCAGTGTAATTTTACATGAAATACATAAAGAGGCCATGTCCTTTTCTTTACTATGTTGAACTAAGGAAAAAGAAAACAAAGATACAAAGCAATCTTGAAATTACATTGCTGTTATTAACAGTTAACAATAATACCTTACATTTATGTCCACTTCATACCGTTTATGGATGATGTTTTCAAACTGAACTCAGATATTATGACCCCCTTTTTACAGTAGACTAAATTAAGAACCAGACAGATAAACCATCTTCAGGTGACCACAAGAGGACTAGAACACATACCTCCAGGTTCTCCAATAAACAATCCTCTATGCCGAAGTTGTAGGTGTTCACGAAGGTGCTGTTTGATAACTAGTTTTTTAACGTTTCAAATATAAATAGGGGTTTTGCATTATCCAAGGTAATATAGTGAAATTGAAATAATTTGGCTAATCCTAAATAGAAATGTGACAAATCACCCTCATATTAACAAACTACTGTCATGACAATATCCTAAAAACAAGCTATCCATAGCTCAAAAACTCACGCCTTGTCTTTAGTGACCGGGATGGAATGTCATCGGAATAACCAGCTCAGCATCATTCACCAAACCCCACCCACACAAAGGTGACCTAAGGAGTAGGACACAGTAACCCAGAACAGTCAACACACACTCAGCTCCCTGATTCATCTCCCGTAGCACAACCGTCTACACTTGTCTTCCTCCCAATCCCTTCCCAAAAGCAAGACCACCAGAAACATTACAAAGGCTAACTGGAAAACTTGCTGAAGATATTCCAGCTCAAGGGAAATGCATGGCAAAAAAAAAAAAAAAAAAAAAGATGTCTTCCAAATCTCTGAAACAGTTCTATATATGAATCAAACTAACATCTGCTCAAAAACTTAGATTGCATTAATGTAAGCAAAAGTTGGCAAACTTTTTCCGTAAGGGCCAGATTGTAACATTCCAGGACTTTTGGTCAAAAGGTCTCTGTCACAACTTCTCAACTCTGTAGGTGAAGCAAGAAAGCACCACAGACAAAATGCTAAATAAAGGGTGCGGTCGTGTTCCGATAAAACTTTATTTACAAAAACAGGCTGAGGTTTGTAGTTTGCCAACCTCTGAACTCAAAGATAGTTTGCTTAACCTACATTCCCAAATACCAAATGAGCAACTCTTGTGAACTATGGCTAATAGAATCTAACTTGCTTAGCTCTCAGAATCCACTATCAATCATGACTACCCACTGAACTTTCCAATAAAAACAAAATCAACAGCAGCAAAAATAATAATAAAGTCATAAACAGCAAAAAGTAATATTAGGTAATGACGTTATGCCATAGACTATGTTAAATTTTTCACACAAATCACCTCACTTCCTCCACTTAACAACCCTATGAGGGAAATGGTATTAATTGTTCCCATTTCACAGATGGGAAAACCAAGTCTCCAAGCAATTAAATGTCCTTCCAACATCATAAAGATATTGACAAAACTTAGATTTGAACCATGGTCTATATGACCATAAAATTCTCACACTCCACGCCCCCCCAAAATCAATGACATTATCTCAGGGGAACTACAACAAATAAATCAAAGAATTAGAGGCATGAGATTGAAATCCGGACTATTAAACCAATCTTTTAGAAATGGCCTGCTTTGCCTATGCTAAATTTAAAAACATTACCCCCAGTAAAGAACAAGCCTTTCTTTTGTCAGTCCATCTCTTCAAGCAACGTTTATACCTAGAGGCATATACCTGTAGCTAACAGTCCTACATCTGGTTTGCTGTGTTTTTAAGGTGCTGGTCTGGAGTGCCACAAGTAACGGGCCCCAACTCTTATTCCTTCCTGCCCTTTCTTTACCTATTGATCAAATGCTGAGGAGTGTCTCTGATGGACCCCTTGTCTTCTTGACGTAAGAACCAATAATGCATCACTTCAGCATGAAGCAATCATTGATACAGGGGAATGTTCAGGAAGAACCATTTCAAGAATAAGGACTATATAACATCAATTGATATCTGTCTCATTCTTTTCTTCTTCTTTTACTCTTATCTTCTCCCCGACACCTAGCAAGTGACTTCACTGGTTCTTTTAAACCAGTCCATATCCTTCTGAGGGACTCCCCATGTGACTGTTCTGAGTTCCAGGAAAAAATCGACTAGAATGAGAGCTGACCAACTACAGTCTGTAGACCCTATCCAACCAACCGGCCGCCTGTTTTCACATGGACTATCAAGGAAGAATGATTTTTATATTTTTAAATGGTTGAAAAAATATCAAAAGAAGAGGGCTGGCCAGTTAGCTCAGTTGGTTACAGCATAGTGCTGATAATACCAGGGTCCAGGGTTCAATCCCTGTACTAGTCAGCCACCATAGATAAATGAATGAATGACAATATTTCCTGACACGTGAAAATTATATAAAATTCAAATTCCAGTGTTCACAAATAAAGTTTTATCAGAGCACAGCCAGTTTATCCAGTATTGTCTATGGCTGCTTTTATGCTATAAAGGCAGAGTTGAATATTTGCAACAGACAAAATGGCGTGAAATGCCTAACTGTTCACTCTCTGGATCTTTTCAGAAACAGTGTGCCAACCCCTGAACTTGAATTATTAGCCTGTCCACTAATAAATC
>NW_007726943.1:369972-371062 GCF_000696425.1 Galeopterus variegatus | reverse complement strand
CTTTTCAGAAACAGTGTGCCAACCCCTGAACTTGAATTATTAGCCTGTCCACTAATAAATCGAGACACAATACATTCCAAAAACGCAAAATGGAAACTCCTTAAGTCCATCAGAGTTAAGGATATCAACAATTGTTCCATCAGAAAGATAGCACTACTTATGTCTGTTCTTAACTGAGTAATGGGAAAAACTTTAGGCCTTTCATTCCTTCACTGCATTTGCAATTAAAAATGCTGATGGGGTATAACTTCCAATTTCCTGACTAACAGCATTATTATTCTGAATTGATGAACTGTAAATAGCAGGCCACTTTATGCCTCTTCCTAAATGATATTGGAGCCACAGAGTACAAAATGATAAATTTTCCTTGGATTTCTTGGCAAGAAGTTATATATATGTAATTTTGGCCTTCATCTCTCAATTTCCTTCATTTATCAGAAATGGTGACAAAAAGGCTTTAATTAGATAATTCTAATCACAAGGAACTTGGTGTGATGGAAGACTTCAGAATCACTATCTGTTCAGAGCAAAACAAAACAGATAGGCTATTCTCCCTTCAGGGGTAGGAGATTTATCAATAGACAAAAGGATGCAAAAAGCCAATAGATAAGGTGTAATTAAAGATCAGACCTATAAATTTTACACTGCCATAAATTTTACAGGATTTGCAGGTGGAAATCCAGCATTTAAAACCAGAGCATCACTATGAAAAGGATACCTTTTCAGTTCTGTATGCAACAACATTGCATAATACCTAGATTTATTATTAAGACTAATAATCCATGCCTCCAAACCCTTTCATACAAGGAATTTGAATTATTCAGTGCCAAAGTAATTTCCAAAGTGGTCTATCTTCCTCAAGCATTCCTCCTTAATTAGCTGTAATACATTTTCCATATATTTTTGAGCATCAAAATCTCTTTTAGAAATAACAATCCATCTATCACATTTTTGGTAGTTGTAGGAAGAATAATCCAGAAAGGTCTGTACATTGTTGTAAATCTTCATTTTTTTCCTCCTTAAAATGTAAAAAAAATTATTTCCAATGTAATATTGAACACAGTTATAACAATGTTCTCTCTCTTCACTG
>NW_007726943.1:362918-369858 GCF_000696425.1 Galeopterus variegatus | reverse complement strand
TACATTTTCCATATATTTTTGAGCATCAAAATCTCTTTTAGAAATAACAATCCATCTATCATATTTTTGGTAGTTGTAGGAAGAATAATCCAGAAAGGTCTGTACATTGTTGTAAATCTTCATTTTTTTCCTCCTTAAAATGTAAAAAAAATTATTTCCAATGTAATATTGAACACAGTTATAACAATGTTCTCTCTCTTCACTGGCTCAAAAGCTAACAGTAAAAATAAAAATGAAAAGCACTACAGAATACCATAGAGTAGAGGGCTAAAATATATTCAACCAACAAGATCTGATTCGAAAATGAGGTTGCATTTCCTGTAGTAGAGCACAATGGAACACTTTGATATCTCATCCTTTGTAATATCTAGCAGATGTCTAACAGCTCAAGACTTGCCTCATATTTTCTGCTCTCTGAAATCACAGCCACGGAGAAGACAGAAAAGAAAAAGTTGTGCCTTTTGGAACATTACAAGTGTGGCACAATAACTCATTAACAAGTAAAATTCAAAAATGAATGCAAATTGAGGAGGAAAAACAGGTAAGAAAACAGGTGGGAGAGATGAATTAGGTACCTCTAACCCTGAGGAAGAACAGGTTTGAATGTATCTACTTTTAATGAACTACAAAAGGTTTGAACAAGTAGAACTCAGGCGTGAAAGGAATTAAAAGTGTGCTTTCGAGTGAGCTGAATGGATGTTAACTGGCCTGTGTGATCCCAATCTGAACACTTCAACTTACCGGAGTAGGCCCAGTACGGGTCGCCTGAAGCCTTGCGCCTGCGGATCTGCACTGAGCTGCCGTGTCTGTTCTCGTGCAGGGCCCCAACGTAGCCTTCTGTCAATGCTGGAAGAGAGAGAGACCCACAATGAGACAAAGTCATCACCCAATTGGACACGGAGGATGTCAGATGAACACAGCTAGATGACTTTGTAGAAGCACAGACCTTGCGGATGACTGAATAAAAACTCCTTATTTTACAGAAAAAAAACTGGGGGAGAATCCAGAAAGATTACCACGATTACTATTAATATTAGTAACAATGACAATGAGCCTGTACTATGTGTCAAGAAAAGCAGTACACAAAGCACTTTATATACATTATCTGATTTGATCTGCCAAACACCATCAGGCAGTAGATATAATGGCCCCAATAATGGGACCATTTTATAGACAAGCAAACTGAAGCTTCAAGAAGTAACTAACTTGCCCAAGGTCATACAACTGGTAGACCTAGAACCTGCACGTTTGGTTCCAACTACGCGTATAAGCTTGTGTCCTGGGTGTAAAGGCTCTCGGGCCCCATTATATCTTCACAGAACTAAGGGTCATTCTATTTATTTTACAAATGGAGAAATTAAGGCTCAAAGATACTACATAACTGTTCCCAGGTCACACAGGTAAGCATGCAGCACATCAGAGAACGGAACATGAGCATCTTTGCAACAAAGCCAGGGCCTCTGCCACCCAAACACAGCTCACTCAGAGGCCTGTGAGACATCCAGTGGTGAGTACCAGTCTTCCACGTCTCTTGGACCACAAAGAGTCACCTGTGGTATCTGAGGGTATGAAATAAGAAACCCTTCAAGGCTAATGATGCTCAAAAAAGAAACACTGCTTAATGGTGTATTTTTGAAAACTCAAAATGAATCCAATCCACCAAGCGAAAGCAAAAATATTCTACCCCATTACAGAGAGCTTCCATCTGCCTGCTACAGTGTTCAAAGCCCTCTCCTCCCAGCCACTTCATGGATGCAAATTTCTTTTGTCATGAGCCTATACCTGAATGTACTGACACGTAAGAAGACAAATATCACAGGTGCCCAGAATCCAAAATGAAATGGAATTATACGCAAACAGTACGACCCAGCTGACTGTGTTAGTATTTAAATGCACCCAAACAAAATCAAGTATTCTTTTAAAAAGGAAAGAAAATAGGGAAACTGTGATTCAATTTAAGATGAAGATAGCAGCAGGAAAACACAATACATTTTCTATTCCAAATAAGACAATGGAATAATAATATCATCACGATGGCATTAGCTTTTTTGATAATGTGACAGCCATGAAGTAAAGTTAGAAAATATGTAAAGTACTTTATGCTTACACTTCAATTGCAAAGACTACCTTGAAGACAAGTGATGCTCGACCAAAGATAATCCATGGAGATGAGCCCTTTAGAAGAAAGTAGGAATCTTGTAAATTCCAAAACACATTTAAAACGTAAACCTGGTGTCATTTATGTCTGCTCATTGGTCCAGAATGACAAGGTCAAAATCTACAATACTACATTTTAAAGTACAATGAAGATTTAGGTCCCTACCATCCAAACTATCCTACAATTGTGAAAATGAGCCATTCAGAGCCCCAGGGGTTGATCATTCTAAGTGTCTAGGGATCAAAAGTAAAATTTCCCCACTTTCTAGTTTCCTAATCTATATTTTTCCTCCACTAAAGCACACTAAATAAGTAATTGTTGGGATTATTTTCTGTGCAGATGGGAAACTTTTTAATATATCTGCTTACTGTGCTTCAGATAGTTATTCCCAAATAATCCTTCCTCTTTCCACCAAGACAATGAATAAAATAGCATCTTGACCATGTGAGTAATAAATGCAATTTCCATTAGGATATATGGTGGAGCCTCAGTTTCCCTGTCTGTGAAATGGCTCTAAAAATACATCTTCCTAGAATTTTTATGAAGACAACACAAGTTACCGTGAGCAGAGCAAGCAGAGAACCTAACTCAGCACTGGGTATACAGTGCTTTTTAAATGCCTGACAACATAGTGGAAATTTGCTGTAGCATCTCCAGTTTTGTAATAATTACACCCCACTCCACCTAACCACCTCCAGGCACCACCGTGGCTGCCAGCTCTAGGGGTTAACCTTGTTTGGCTTAAGTCTGTCAATCACTGTAGACCATCCCCCTGGCCCCAGTGATGTGTTCAGGCATGGGCACACCAGAAAATCACAGAGATTGTTATTTCTTCCTAAAGGTGTCATGTCATGAGCCGGAAACCTCCAGAGCATAGTTGAGGATCAAGTAGGCGATCGACAGACTATCTCAAAACTGGAACCAAGCCAGAGAGGGCAAAATCTATAGATCAGTTTTATTGACAAAATTTAAACCCTACACTAAGGTGATTTGAAGCCAGCTCTATCTGAGGCTCCATAGCCACATGAACTAATTATCTGCTAAAGCACATTTTCCTGTCTCATACACAAAAGATCCCCAAATGACATTGACAGTGTCCTTTAAACATCACTTCAATTATCATCATCAATCTCTTCATCTATAAAAGGCCACTGCTGGCCGGCCAGTTAGCTCAGTTGGTTAGAGCATCGTGCTGACACCACCAAGGTCCAGGGTTTAATTGCCATGGCCAGCCACAATTCAAAAAAAAAAAGCCATTGTTGAACTAGAGCTCTGACTCTCTCACCCATGGGCTGATTTAAACAAACAAACAAAAAAACAACCTATGCCCTGTACCTCACCCCCTGAGATTCAGATTTAATTCACCTGTGGTGGAGCCCATATATAAACAATTTGTTTACAAAGAGTTTCTCCAGGTGATTCTATTCTGAAGCCAGAAGTAAGAATCAACAAACATCTCTACGGAGCTGGACCTAGGGTCCCATTCAACTCTGACATCCCCATGCTTACCCTCCCAGCTTGTAACTCAACAGCCAAAGTCTTAACACCAATAAAGGGCTGGCCCAGAAGAAATGAACGGCGTGCTGCAGAAATGACAACAGCGTCGTGCCAACTTCAGAATTTACACAAACGAATCTGAGATGAGCCACAACAGAGTTCTCACCAGAAAGTTCACAGTCAAACCAGGTAGAAAAGGAAGGAAAGAATGGGGTTTTCTTCAAGGATATAATTTGTATGCTCTTTACAAAAGATAGAATCGTAATCCCTGCTACCAGTCCCCCTTTTGTTCCTGAAAAGAAGGTGCTTTTCATTTCCCAGAATCTTTAAGATCATCAGGGTGGTGCAAGGGGACACAGGCTGCCAGTAACATCCCTTATAGGAGCAGCTCCGGCGCTGGCAGCTGTATCACCCTTCCTGCTGGGAAAGGCAAGCGACAGTCTCCAGAGCTTCCTCAGGTAAGCATGAACATCTCCAAGCACTTAGAAATAGACCTTAATTCTGACAGTCTTTAACAAGACTGGATAGAGGCCACTGGCTTGGGGACCCACTCCTGCTGGCTTCCCAAGCCCACTAAACTATTACTGAAAAAACAAATCTAGAAAGATGTATCCAATTCAAGCAATGAGAGGTAACCATCAGAAGCTTGTTCCCTAACACTGCAAAGCAATGGAATCAATAGCTCAAAGAGCAGGTACTTTCCCAGCCACACACATACATCACACTGTGGAATAATGGATCTGGGCTGAGGAGCAAAAGTACCTGTATAAAGGTAGTTCACTCGGGTCAGAAACAGAGGTGTGATATCGCTGCCTGCAGACCAACTGACAAGAGGTAACAGGGGGCAGGGCCATCCCAAGGATGGTGAGTTAAACTGGTCTTTCTCACACTCCTCAAACTATTGGGGTACATTGTGGGTTTTACACAGCAAGGTCAGGATGGGCAGGAAAACCTGCTCTGAAGGGCATGCTGCGTGGCCTGGGAAGAGCTCTAAGCTCCCTGGAAATAAGGAGCACATGTATTCCTGGACTCCTGTGAACCCACCACCACAGTGGAGCTGGACGCATGGCATATGTTCATAGTGGTTGAGTGAGTGAATGAAAGAATGAATGATAGAAAGGTTGATGGTACCTCTGATCTGGGAGACGGTGGTGGTAAGACTATGCATATCAATCGGTGTGCAAGTATATGTGGGTGATTACATAAGCCACAAGCAAGAACACCACCTTCTCCCTCACTGACTCTTATTCAGGCCACTGCACACCTATCAGAAACAGCAAACATTTAAAATATGAAGCAGGGAAGGAATGATCCTGAGTACCTAACAGCAATTCTTTAGGTAAGCAACTCAGTAATGAACAGGGTAGCAAAAGGATTGCTCACCCTGGCACCAGATTATTTTTTAACAAACTACTCATTAAAAGTAACTACATTTAGTTTTCCCCTTTATTCCATCTAATTCAATAAAGTATGATTTCTCTTCCCCCCCAAATAAGGACATAGAACACAATCATATATTACTGGCACTTGCATAATTTGAAAGAAAACAAAATTTTAAGTGCCCTCCTCAAATGCACTTTAACCAATGATAACAATAGTCTAAACAACTTTTTAAAAACTGTTATTTGAAAACAAGTCAAAAAATGTATACAGTATAGTAAACAGCTTAATATGTTATTGGCAAGGAGTAGAGATTTGCAAATAGAAACAGTCTGTGGTTCCCAAGTAAAGATATAGTCAGCACACCAAATTCAATCAATTTTAATACTATTTGTACTCTTCTAAGCTCAAACAGCCAACCCATGGCCGCATGGCAATGATATGGTATGGCTATGAATCATGCTATTGATTTTCAATATCTTCTGTGCAAAGAAATTAAATTATGCAAATGCATGCCTTTACGGATCCTTACCTTAATGTGAAATTGCATACTTGCTTATGTCAGCAACTTAATTACACAATTAAAAATGGAACGTGCTTATGAAAATATGTAGTTTCATTCCTCAGAATAGACAATAAGTATAAATCTGCCTACAGTTATCATGTGAATAACAAGAGGGAGGAGACAGTGTTATACAAACATACATTCTACCAAGTGCTACAACACCAAGCACGCTATGGTTTATGGAGCTGAAGTCATTTGTGAGCAAAAAGCTTAGGAGGGCTTTTAATTGTGTTGTAACTCTGCAAGTAATTGGAATAGTCGTTACGTAAGACACAGGGAAGCCCAGAAGTCTATATTGTACATTGCAGTATACTCCTCAAAGAGGTCCTCTCTATTGGTACTGTTACCAACACATACATGCACACTGATGGGCTGACAAACCTGGGCATGAGGAATATCACACTTAGGCAGACTTCAAGGGTCTGGATAGTCTAATAATAAAATGGGTTTAGAAAGGAAGATTCCAGCTACTCCCATCTTACAGGAGAATTTGAGTCTCAATTTTGACAAGATGAAAGTGGAAATTTCAAAACCAATAGTATTAACTAGCCAATGATGCTTAGGTCTCACTCAGCAGGAGGAATCTTAAGTTGGTTGCTAGGCAGAGAGCTAAATGATTGACAGGTATTTTCATCAGGAAGTTTTCATAAACTCTGTCTCCTCTCAGAACTTCTACCGAGCCTGCCTCATTTCCAGCCTGAAGCAAAAAAGATAAAAATGTTTCCAGACCCAAAGGCCCAATCCTTTCCTATAAAAATATCCTAAGAGTTACCTACCACTAGAGATATCAATGAAACTGTTTCCTATGTGCATGATTTAATTTCCCACAGCCACTGGACATAGTTTATAAGAATAAATGTTTTTATTCTGGGAATATAAAAGCAGATGTATATCCCATCTGCCTTAACTGTATCTTCAGGAGGATTCTGTGTAATCGTTACTCTCAGTGTTTCACAGAAATTTTGACTTCAGGGAGAAAAAAGGAGACTTCCAAGCTGTGTTAACTCTTCTGTTAATTTACAGGCTGAACATTTTTCACACAAAGAGCCCGGCTACTATGAACACCACATTTTGACACAGATGTCATTTCTTAGGTTTTACCATCAGAGAGAAGTAAAGGTTGCTGAGTCTACACAGGACAAGAATAAAATGTTGTTATATATTGATAGAGAATATTTTTCTTACAAAATTGCAAATCTGTAAATTGAAATTGCACAGTCTAATTAATGTCTTACTTTTTTTCTTGACAAAAGTGGCCCATTTACATATGCATCTGTATATCTGAATGTGAATGGAAATCTGAGGTACCAACCAAGAAAGCAAGACACGTGACCACAATG